>NW_026693797.1:0-6951 GCF_021218885.2 Marmota monax
TCACCAGCACTGGGATGAAGATAGGAATTCTGGCAATAATGGCTAAAGAAAAAATTATGTAACACTACAGAAGGCACTAAAAGAAAACAATTTTCTTAACAATTTACATTATCTTTAAGAGAATTATTAAATATAATGAAAAGGAAAGGTAAAAGTAAACAAACAGATCTGTTAACCTTCTTTTTTGTTTACATATTAAAACAATCCTCAACAGTTGTTTACTCAATTTAAATTAAACCATATAAATCACGTGAAAAAAAATATTTGGATCCATTTTATCATGAGCGCTCATCATATATGATATATGGACATACGTACATTCAAACATATAACACAAAACACAAGTGTGCACACATAATATAATACATACAACACATAACATTATAGTAAAGGCCTTATAACTTTGTACAGGTGAAATCTCCATTGCAATGCTTAAAAACTCTATAGTCAAAAAATAGAACTGATCAGCAAAACATTAACCTAGGTCTGTATGAGCTCAAAAAACAAAATAGAACTTCATGATATGGCAAAGGGCAATAATAAAATAGATATTGAAAAAAGCATCCTGGTTCTGTTGCAGATGTAAGAATAGCCAAACTGGAGTTTTGGATATCAGTTGTTATGGATTTGAGCCAAATCATCTTCTTTTGGTCTGTAGAAATCGCTTTAGTTAATCTTTCTGGAATCCAAATCGGCTGCTGTTCTCCCTGTGGAAACACACAAACAGACCCCCGACTCCAGACAATTACTGGGTCAGGACCTTTCCATTGTCCTGTTAGAATATCCTTCCAAAGTACCTTGGGCTTATGTACATTTTTTGGACACATATGCCTTTCTGCAGCACTAAGTCCTGATGAATCCAAATTTAAAAAGTTTAGAGTAAAAAGGGTTATTTTAAGTTTATCTTTGGGGAATATATACCCCTTCCCAATTCCTTCTTTTTGCTTTAATAAGTACATTTTAATAGTTTGATGAGCTCTTTCAACTATGCCTTGTCCCTGTGGATTGTATGGGATTCCTGTTATATGAGTAATGCCAAATGTTGAGCAAAATTGTTTAAAAGAGGTAGAAGTATAACCAGGGGCATTATCTGTTTTTAACTGTTTTGGAACACCCACAGTGGCAAAATTTTGTAAGCAATGAGCTATAACATCTTTAGTTTTTTCTCCGGCATGAAGGGAGCCCATCAAAAATCCAGAAGAAGTATCAACTGTAACATGCAAATATTTTAATTTTCCAAATTCTGGCAAGTGTGTGACGTCCATCTGCCAAATATGGTTAGGTATCAATCCTCTAGGATTGACTCCAAGATTAACTTGTGGTAAAAAGGTCACACAATTTTGACATTGTTTTATTATTTGTCTAGCTTGTTCCTTAGTTATTTTAAAACGCTTTTGTAAAGTATTAGCATTGACATGGAACTTTTTATGAAAATTTATAGCTTCTTCTAGTGTAGAGAAAATATGTATGTCATGTGTAGTTTTATCTGCTAAATCATTGCCCAAACTAAGGGCTCCAGGCAATCCTGTATGTGCCCTGATATGTCCTATAAAGAATGGATCTTTTCTGTCCCAGATTAGACTTTGTATAGTGGAAAGCAAAGAGAAAACAGTAGAAGAAGGGGAAATCCTACCAGCATCTTCAAGAGATACTATAGCATTAACTACATACTGACTATCAGAAAATAAATTAAATACAGAATCTTTAAACATCACAAAAGCTTGTAAAACTGCATTAAGCTCTACCTTTTGAGCTGATTGTTTGGGTACTAAAAATGTAAAAGTTTGATCAGGGGTAACTACTGCTCCTGTACCATTATTTGACCCATCAGTGAATATATTTGGAGCATTCATGATAGGTGTTTTTCTTGTCATTTTTGGAAAAATTACAGGATGCAATGACCAAAAAGACAATAAAGGATTAGATGGTAAGTGGTTATCAAATGAAACATTAGATTTGCACATGATTATTGCCCAAGTATTTAACTCATTAGCTAACTCATCAATTTGATTCATAGTATATGGAGTAATAATTTTATTGGGAGAAATTCCAAACACTCCCTTTGCTGCTTTTATTCCTTTGAGTATTAATTGTCCTACAGCCTCAGGATACCTAGTAAGAATAGTGTTAGGAGAATAAGATAAATGTATCCATAATAATGGACCTTCTTGCCAAAATACTCCTGTAGGAATATTTTTTGTTGGTAGTACAATAAATAATAAAGGCAAACTTATATCAATTCTATCCAAATGCATATTTTCCATATATGTTTCAATGATTTTTAATGCCTTTCTTGCTTCAGGCGTTAACATTCGGGGTGAATTTGGATCTGATGGACCTTTTAGGATATCAAATAAAGGTCCCAACTCTCCTGTTGGTATACCTAAATAAGGCCTTATCCAATTTATGTCTCCTAATAACTTTTGAAAGTCATTAAGTGATTTGAGTTGATCTACTCGTATTTGAATTTTTGGTGGACGGACCATGGTTGAGGATAATAGAACTCCTAAATAATTAATTGGAAAATTTAATTGTACTTTATCTATTGCTATCTCTAGATTATAATTTTTTAATAAGTTTGTAAGTGTGGCATAACATTCTAGCAATGTGTTTTTATCTTTGTGTGCTAATAATACATCATCCATATAGTGAAATATTTGTAGTTCAGGATTTTGATTTCTAAGTGGCTGGATTACTTTGTTAACATAAATTTGACACATAGTTGGGCTGTTAGCCATCCCTTGAGGGAGTACTTTCCATTCATATCTCTGGTCAGGACCTTCATGATTCAGTGCAGGGATAGTAAATGCAAAACGTGGACTATCCTCAGGATGAATTGGAATTGAAAAAAAACAATCTTTAATATCTATAACTAAAACATACCAGGTTTTTGGCAAAGCAGACAACTGAGGAATCCCTGACTGAGCAGGTCCCATAATAACCATCTCATTATTAATGGCTCTTAAATCTTGCAATAATCTCCATTTACCAGATTTCTTTTTGATGACAAAAATGGGAGTATTATGGGGAGATACAGAAGGTTGTATATGTCCTTCTGCTAATTGTTGTTTGACCAGGTCATGGGCTGCTTGTATCTTTTCTTTAGTCAGGGGCCACTGAGGAACCCATACTGGTCTTTCTGATTTCCAAGTAATTTTTATTGTCTCAGTGGCCCTTTCTGAAAATCCAACCCATGTCTGTCTCTCCCTTGATCTATTTGTATTGGTGCTGCTATACCTTGTTCTTGTTTTTCTAATCTTTTTCCTTTCCTAAAACCTTGTCTAGTCATAATAGTGGGTGCATTTTGGTTGATGTTATTTGTTAATGTCAAACCTAATTGATCTAGGACATCTTGTCCCCATAAATTTACGGGAAGATGATCCAATACATATGGCTGTATAATTCCTTCACATCCTTCAGGATCCTTCCAATCTAATACCATTGCACTTCTATGGGGATTAGTCGCCACTCCTAGGCCTCGAAGCGTTTGAGTGGCTTGTTGTAATGGCCAATGTTTTGGCCATTCTTGACGAGAGATGATGCTAAGGTCTGCACCTGTATCCAGTAGCCCATTAAATTCATGTCCTTGAATATTTAGTTTTAGCATGGGGCGAGAATCTAAATTTAAAGAAAGCATAGCCCAATCTACACCTGTGGAGCCTAATCCCTTGGAACCTCTTTCTACAGTACGACTGGAAAATTTATCATGTAGGCTGGGTATTATTAGTAACTGTGCTATTCTATCTCCTGGTGAAATTACTGATATACCCTTTGGAGAACTGGCTATAATTTTTATTTCACCTTCATAATCGGGATCAATTACCCCAGGACTTATCATAAGTCCTTTTAGAGTAGAAGAGCTGCGTCCCAATAATAAGCCTACTGTTCCTTTGGGAAGAGGTCCTTTCACCCCTGTGGGAATGATTTGAACTGCCATCTCTGGAGTTAGTACTGCTCTGGCGGAGGCGCAGATGTCCAACCCTGCGCTCCCTCTGGTTTGTCTGATGAGGGATCTGATGGACAATGTGTCCTGGGCACTACCCTGATGGGGTTGCTGGGTTCCTCCAGTGCTCCGTATATTTGTGGTTTGGGGCCCCGGAGCATTGGGCCCCCCTGTCCATTTTTTGGCAATGGAGCCCGATGCCTTTCTCCACGATATCGTGGATAAACACCTGGTCCTTGTTCGTTTTTTGATAATGGAGTACCCTCTATGGTGGTTTGAGAACGGCATTCATTAGCCCAATGTCTCCCTCTATGGCATCGTGGGCAAATACCTGGTATTCTACTCCTTTGATACCTAGTTTTGTTAAACCCTCCTCCAATGGGGCAATTCCTTTTAAAATGTCCTGTTTGTTCACAATTGTAGCATGTTCTTGGCCTGGCATCTAAAGCCTGTTTTACTGCAGCTGCCACAATTTGCCCTTGTTCATTAATGTCTCTGGCATCTAAAGCCTGTTTTACTGCAGCTGCCACGACTTGCTCTTGTTCATTAATGTCTCTACATAATTTAATATATGTGTTTAAATCTTCATGTTTCCATGGTCTAATGATATCTCTGCACCAACGATTCGCTTGCTCATAAGCCAGGTGTTTTAGTAATGGCATTGCTTGTTCTGTATTCCCAAAAACTCTGGTAGCTGTTTGAATAAGCCTATCTACAAATTCAGCATAAGGTTCATTAGCTCCTTGTATTACCTTAGATAATTGACCTTGTAAACCTCCATGTCCTTGTAAAGTCTTCCATGCCTTAATTGCATCTGCAGCAATTTGTGCGTATACGCCAGGATCATATGCAATTTGTTGCTGCTGATCCTCATAAGGTCCCTTTCCTAACAACATATCTAGATTTCTCTGAGGATAACCAGCTGCTGCATTTCGCCTAGCCGTCTCCTTGCAAAATTCCTCATTGGCAACCTTCCATAACAGGTATTGTCCTCCATTTAGCACAGCTTTACACATATTAGCCCAATCTGCTGGCGTCATGTTCAAGTTGTTAATGGATTCGACCAAGCTTACAGTGAAGGGTGCTTGAGGACCATAGGTTGTTACAGCCTCTTTTAGCTGCTTCACTGTTTTGAAATTTAAAACTTGGTAAAATCGCTGCCCTCCTGCCTCAAATACAGGGCATGTTAATATTTGAGACCTTGTCTCAGGATCCCAACTATCAACTGCGGGGGTTGGGGGCCTCCCAGCATATGGAGGTGGCGCTGTTAGTTGGACACTTACACCCTCTGGTGATAGAAAGGTGTTAGTAGCAGTCTCCTGTTGTAACTTTCCCCCTGATGGCTTTTTCTGTTTTACACTTTCTTTCTCTGTCTGACTAGCTTGAGAGGCCTTCTCTTTTACTTGAATCTTTTCCTCTGTCTGACTAACTTGAGAGACCTTCTCTTTTACTTGAATCATTATGTCTTCTCCTTCCTCTACCATTGTCTGAACTGAAGGCTTTGGACTAAGCAAACAAGATACGAATGTCCACAATGGCAATGTGCCAACTGGCAGAGTCCCTGGGCTTTTCTTTTCTATTCTTTTTAAATCTTCACCATGATGGTTCCATTGTGATATATTTAACAACTCCTCCTTAAAAAGCCATGGGCTACATTTTTGTATTGTATCAACGTATGCCCTGATTGTTCTTGATTTTACTGAGATGCCTCCTTCCTCTAACAATTTACTTAACACTCTTTCAGTTTGTTTTTTATTAATTTCTGATCCCGTATTTCTACTATAATACAACCCAACAAGATAACGCCAAACAAAACTGAAACTGAGTGAAACAAAATTGGAACAACACAAAATCATTATAATAGCCTCCTGAAATGTCCATCCGTCCTTTCTCCCTATCTGTTCCTCAGATGTGAGCGGTTTTTCTTCCATCTTACACATCTCCAGGGACAGGCAACTTAAAACAAAAGTGAAACAAAATAACAAAAGAAGAATCTTAAAATGGCTACCCATCCTCTCGCCCTGCCCTCAGGGGCGAGCAGTTCACTTACCCTCAGTCGCTCCCCGTGCGAGCCACCAAATGCCGCAGTCTGGCTGGGCACAATCAGGAGCCACTTGTCAAAAGAAACTAACTTTATTTTTAGAACCACACACGACAAACAAAATAGTCTCTCAGGAAAAACCCTCAGAGCCTCAACTGCCACCACTGGCTTTCCCCAAGCCTCTCTCTCCCACACAAGCTTCTCTCCACCTCCCACAATCCTCCTGCTCTTGAGGCCGATTGGCTGGGTCACGTGGGCGGAGCCAAAAAAGTCCCCCAATGAGCAGCTCCGTGGTCTGAAAGGGCAGGGAAACAGTCCAATGAGCATCACCGCAGAGGAGCCAATCAGCTAGATGTTGCTGGGGCCGCTGTGAGCCAATCATCAGCCAGCAGCTGGAAGTTTGCTGGCAGCTGGAAGTTTGCTGGCAGCTGGAAGTTTGCTGGGGCCCCTTTGGCTGTGGCTCTCAACAGCGATTGGCTGTGATTGGCTCTCGCTAGATGTTGCTGGGGCCGGGAGCCAATCAGCTAGATGTTGCTGGGGCCGCTGTGAGCCAATCATCAGCCAGCAGCTGGAAGTTTGCTGGCAGCTGGAAGTTTGCTGGGGCACCTTGGCTGTGGCTCTCAACATCTCCCCTCTCTGTTTAAACAACAAGCATGTGGCTTAGGGACCGTGCCTGTTAGGCAGTCCAATTCAACATATGGTCCTTACCCGTCATCGGATGAACTGACCTCTAGGCGTCAGCCTCCTGTCTTAGGTTGGTACCACGCAATTGGATCATACCCGTCACTGACTACCGGTCCAGCATACAGCCATACTTGTGGATAGGCCTTTGCACCTGTGGGGGGGTGACTTGCATTGTGCCCCAGTTGACTCAAGTAAGGAGGAGATGAATGCAGCATTACCAATTGGCCTGTACCACGGGACACATAGCCAAAAATGCCCCAGCAATTGCCGCATTTCGCTGTAC
>NW_026693798.1:0-5199 GCF_021218885.2 Marmota monax
CTCTACTGTCATTCATTTCTCCCCCTTGTATTATTTTTCCCTTTCCCCTCACTTCCTCTTGTATGTACTTTTGTATATCCCTGAGGGTCTCCTTCCATTTCCATGCAATTTCCCTTCTCTCTCCCTTTCCCTCCCACCACTCATCCCTGTTTAATGTTAATCTTCTTCTCATGCTCTTCGTCCCTACTCTGTTCTTAGTTACTCTCCTTATATCAAAGAAGACATTTGGCATTTGTTTTTTAGGGATTGGCTAGCTTCACTTAGCATAATCTGCTCTGATGCCATCCATTTCCCTGCAAATTCTATGATTTTGTCATTTTTTAATGCAGAGTAATACTCCATTGTGTATAAATGCCACATTTTTTTTTTATCCATTCCTCTATTGAAGGGCATCTAGGTTGGTTCCACAGTCTTGCTATTGTGAATTGTGCTGCTATGAACATTGATGTAGCAGTGTCCCTGTAGCATGCTCTTTTTAGGTCTTTAGGGAATAGACCAAGAAGGGGAATAGCTGGGTCAAATGGTGGCTCCATTCCCAGCTTTCCAAGAAATCTCCATACTGCTTTCCAAATTGGCTGCACCAATTTGCAGTCCCACCAGCAATGTACAAGTGTACCCTTTTCCCCACATCCTCGCCAGCACTTGTTGTTGTTTGACTTCATAATGGCTGCCAATCTTACTGGAGTGAGATGGTATCTTAGGGTGGTTTTGATTTGCATTTCTCTGACAGCTAGAGATGTTGAGCATTTTTTCATGTACTTGTTGATTGATTTTATGTCCTCCTCTGAGAAGTGTCTGTTCAGGTCCTTGGCCCATTTGTTGATTGGGTTGTTTATTATCTTATTGTCTAATTTTTTGAGTTCTTTGTATACTCTGGATATTAGGGCTCTATCTTAAGTGTGAGGAGTAAGATTTGTTCCCAGGATGTAGGCTCCCTATTTACCTCTCTTATTGTTTCTTTTGCTGAGAAAAAACTTTTTAGTTTGAGTAAGTCCTATTTGTTGATTCTAGTTATTAACTTTTGTGCTATGGGTGTCCTATTGAGGAATTTGGAGCCCAACCCCACTGAATGTAGATCGTAGCCAACTTTTTCTTCTACCAGATGGCGTGTCTCTGATTTGATATCAAGCTCCTTGATCCATTTTGAATTAACTTTTGTGCATGGCGAGAGAAAGGGATTCAGTTTCATTTTGTTGCATATGGATTTCCAGTTTTCCCAGCACCATTTGTTGAAGATGCTATCCTTCCTCCATTGCATGCTTTTAGCCCCTTTATCAAATATAGATAGTTGTAGTTTTGTGGATTGGTTTCTGTGTCCTCTATTCTGTACCATTGATCCACCCGCCTGTTTTGGTATCAGTACCATGCTGTTTTTGTTACTATTGCTCTATAGTATAGTTTGAAGTCTGGTATCGCTATACCGCCTGATTCACACTTCCTGCTTAGGATTGTTTTTGCTATTCTGGGTCTCTTATTTTTCCATATGAATTTCATGATTGCTTTCTCTATTTCTACAAGAAATACCGTTGGGATTTTGATTGGCATTGCATTAAACCTATAGAGAACTTTTGGTAATATCGCCATTTTGATGATGTTAGTTCTGCCTATCCATGAACAGGGTATATTTTTCCATCTTCTAAGATCTTCTTCTATTTCTCTCTTTAGGGTTCTGTAGTTTTCATTGTGTAAGTATTTCACCTCTTTTGGTAGGTTGATTCCCAAGTATTTTATTTTTTTTTGAGGATATTGTGAATGGAGTGGTTGTCCTCATTTCCATTTCAGAGGATTTGTCGCTGATATACAGGAATGCCTTTGATTTATGCGTGTTGATTTTATATCCTGCCACTTTGCTGAATTCATTTATTAGCTCTAATAGTTTCTTTGTAGACCCTTTTGGGTCTGCTAGGTATAGAATCATGTCACCTGCAAATAGTGATAATTTAAGTTCTTCTTTTCCTATTTTGATGCCTTTAATTTCTTTCGTCTGTCTAATTGCTCTGGCCAGTGTTTCGAGAACTATGTTGAACAGAAGTGGTGAGAGAGGGCATCCCTGTCTTGTTCCATATTTTAGAGGGAATGCCTTCAATTTTTCTCCATTCAGAATGATGCTAGACTGAGGCTTAGCATAGATTGCTTTTACAATATTGAGGTATGTTCCTGTTATCCCTAGTTTTTCTAGAGTTTTGAACATAAAGGGATGCTGTACTTTGTCGAATGCTTTTTCCACATCTATTGAGATGATCATATGGTTCTTATTTTTAAGTCTATTGATGTGGTGAATAACATTTATTGATTTCCATATATTGAACCAGCCTTGCATCCCAGGGATGAATCCTACTTGATCATGGTGCACAATTTTTTTGATATGTTTTTGTATCCGATTCACCAGAATTTTATTGAGGATTTTTGCATCTAGGTTCATTAGAGATATTGGTCTGTAGTTCTCTTTCTTTGAAGTGTCTTTGTCTGGTTTAGGTATCAGGGTGATGTTGGCCTCATAGAATGAATTTGGAAGTTCTCCCTCTTTTTCTATTTCCTGAAGTAGCTTGAAAAGTATTGGTATTAGTTCCTCTTTAAAGGTTTTGTAAAACTCTGCTGTATACCCATCCGGTCCTGGGCTTTTCTTAGTTGGTAGTCTTTTGATGGTTTCTTCTATTTCCTCAATTGATATTGGTCTGTTTAGGTTGTCTATATCCTCCTGACTCAATCTGGGCAGATCATATGACTTCAGAAATTTATCTATGCCTTCACTATCTTCTGATTTATTGGAGTATAAGGATTCAAAATAATTTTTGATTATCTTCTGTATTTCTGAAGTGTCTGTTGTGATATTGCCTTTTTCATCCCGTATGCTAGTAATTTGAGTTCTCTCTCTTCTTCTCTTCGCTAGCATCGCTAAGGGTCTGTGGATTTTGTTTATTTTTTCAAAGAACCAACTTTTAGTTTTGTCAATTTTTTCAATTGTTTCTTTTGTTTCGATTTCATTAATTTCAGCTCTGATTTTCATTATTTCTTGCCTTCTACTTCTTTTGCTGTTGTTTTGCTCTTCTTTTTCTAGGATTTTGAGATGAAGTATGAGATCATTTATTTGTTGGTTTTTTCGTTTTTTAAGGAATGAACTCCAAGCAATGAATTTTCCTCTTAGAACTGCTTTCAATGTGTCCCATAGATTCTGATATGTTGTGTCTGTGTTTTCATTAATCTCTAAGAATTTTTTAATTTCCTCCTTGATGTCTTCTATAACCTATTGATCATTCAGTAACCTATTGTTCATTCTCCAAGTGATGCATGCTTTTTCCTTCCTTCTTTTATTGTTGATTTTCAGTTTCATTCCATTATGATCAGATAAGATGCATGGTATTATCTCTACTCCTTCATATTGTCTAAGAGTTGCCCTGTGACATAATATATGATCTATTTTTGAGAAGGATCCATGTGCTGCTGAGAAAAAAGTGTAACTGCTTGATGTTTGGTGGTATATTCTATATATGTCAATTAAGTCTAGGTTATTAATTGTGTTATTGAGTTCTGTAGTTTCATTATTCAACTTTTGTTTGGAAGATCTGTCCAGTGGTGAGAGAGGTGTGTTGAAGTCTCCCATGATTATTGTATGGTGGTCTATTAGACTCTTGAACTTGAGAATAGTTTCTTTGATGAACATAGCTGCACCATTGTTTGGGGCATATATATTTATGATTGTTTTGTCTTGGTGGTGTATGGTTCCCTTGAGCAGTATGTAGTGTCCCTCTTTATCCCTTTTGATTAACTTTGGCTTGAAATCTATTTTATTTGATATGAGTATGGACACTCCTGCTTGTTTCCGAAGTCCATATGAGTGATATGATTTTTCCCAACCTTTCACCTTCAGCCAATTATATCTTTTCCTATCAAATGCATCTCCTGTAGGCAGCATATTGTTGGGTCTTGTTTTGTGATCCATTCTACTAGCCTGTGTCTCTTAATTGGTGAGTTTAAGTCATTAACATTTAGGGTTATTATTAAGATATAATAACCATATTTGTTTATTTATGTTACTAAACATGGTTTATTTTCCTCTTTGATTATTTCCCCCCCTTTACTGTCCTACCTCCCACTGTTGGTTTTCATTGTTATTTTCCATTTCCTCTTCCTCTAATGTTTTGCCGAGGATGTTTTGAAGAGTTGGTTTTCTAGCTGCAAATTCTTTTAACTTTTGTTTATCGTGGAAGGTTTTAATTTCATCTTCCATCCTGAAGCTTAATTTCGCTGGATACACAATTCTTGGTTGGAACCCATTTTCTTTCAGTGTTTGAAATATGTTATTCCAGGATCTTCTAGCTTTCAGAGTCTGTGTTGAAAGATCAGCTGTTATCCTGATTGGCTTACCCCTAAATGTAATCTGCTTCCTTTCTCTTGTAGCTTTTAAAATTCTCTCCTTATTCTGTATGTTGGGCATCTTCATTATAATGTTTCTAGGTGTGGATCTCTTATGATTTTGCACATTCGGCGTCCTGTAGGCTTCTAGGATTTGGGATTCTGTCTCATTCTTCAAGTCTGGGAAGTTTTCTCGTATTATTTCATTGAATATATTGCTCATTCCTTTGGTTTGGAGCTCTATACCTTCCTGTATCCCAATGACTCTTAAGTTTGGTCTCTTTATGTTATCCCATATTTCTTGGATGTTCTGCTCATGGTTTCTTAACAGTCTTGCTGAGCTGTCTATGTTCTTTTCAAGTTGAAATACTTTGTCCTCATTGTCTGATGTTCCATCTTATAAGTGTTCTACTCTGCTGGTAGTATTCTCCATTGAGTTTTTAAGTTGGTTTATTGCTTCCTGCATTTCTAGGATTTCTATTTGTTTGTTTTTTATAACTTCTATCTCCCTGTATAGTTGATCCTTTGCTTCCTGGATTTGTTTGTGTAATTCATTGTCGAAGTGATCTTTCATTGTCTGATTTTGCTGTCTATTGTCTTCCTTGATACTCCAGATCATCTGAAGCATGTATATCCTGAATTCTTTATCTGACATTCCATCTGCTGCAGCTGTTACCTATTCTAAAGTTGAGTTGACCTGCATTGCTTGTGGTCCTTTCTTTCCTTGTCTTTTCATACTGGTTGCGTTTCTTTCTGCTTGGTGAAACTGTTGTGTTTTTGAAATTTCCCCCCCCCCCTATATATTTATATTGCTCTTGTATAGTTGAAAAGTCTCCCTTGCAGGTT
>NW_026693799.1:0-123586 GCF_021218885.2 Marmota monax
TCATTATACATCTAACCCTAGCCCTGACCCTCATCTGACCCTAACAGCAACCCTAGGTATTAACCTGACCCTAAACCTAAACCAAATGCTAATACTAGCCCTACTGGTAAACCTATAAGTATATCTAAGCCTAACTATAGAACTCGACCCAAAGCTAATCCTAAATGTAGCTATAACTCTAGCCCTAGTCCTAAACAAAACCTAGCGCAAACCCTAACAATAACCCTTAACATATACCAAACACTTACACTACCCCTTGACCTAAACCTAGTGCTAATTCTGGCTCTAACCCTAACCATAACCCTATCAAAGAAGGTGACCTTGATTATAACACTGAACCTAGCTTGAAATCTGACACTAACCCAAAACCTAGACCTAACACTAGACCTAGCCATAACCCTAACCCTAAAACTAGCCCCAAACATAACGCTAGTTCTTACATTAGGCATTGTCCTAAACCTAACACAAAACCTAGCCCTAATCCTAGGCTTAAACTTAGCTCTAAGCATAACCCTCAGCTTAACCCTAGCACTAAACCTAGCATTAAACTAAGCCTCACCTTAGACCTAACCCCAGCTCAAAGCCTAAGCTTTACACTAAACATAAGCCTAGCTCTATCCTAAACCCTATCCCTAACCCTAGCCCTAATCCTGATGTTAAACCTAGACTGAAATTTAGCTCTAAACTTATCCATTACCCTAACCTTAAACCTAACCCTGATTAGCGCCCTATCGCTAACACTAAACCTAACTCTAACCATAAATGTAAACCTAGACCTGAATCTAAACCTAACCCTCACCTTAGCCCAAATCCTAGCTCAAACACTAACCCTTACCCTAACCTAACCCTAACCCTAACCCTAACCCTAACACTTACCCTAAATCACACCCTAGACCTATCACTAATCCAAGCCCTAATCCTAGACTTAATCCAAACTATGACCTAGCCCTAACCCTAGCTCTAAACCTATCCATTACACTAAAATAGCCCTAACCCTAATGCTAACCCTAACCCGATCACTAAACTTAACCCATCCATTATCCTAAACCTTAATTGAAATCTAAACTAAGCCCTATTCATTACACTAACTGTAAACCTAACCCTAATGTTAATTCTAGCCCTAACCCTAAACTTTAGCTAAACCAAATGCCACCCTGACTCTGACACTGACCCTAGTAATAACCCTAGCCTTAAAGCTGACCTTTAACATAAACCTAACTCTTACACTAGACCTAGCCACAACCTAATTCTAAAACTATCCTTAACATTAACCCTAGACCTGATATTAGCTCTCGACCTGGTCCTAGCCATAACCCTAACAGAAACCCTAGCCCTTAACCTAGCCCTAAACCTAGCCTTAATCCTAAACTGAACCATAACCCTACACCTAATCCAAATTCCAAATCTCACACTAGCCCTAAATCTAGCTATAACCACACCCATTCCCCTAAACTTAACTTTAACACCAATGCTAACTCTAACTCAAGCCCAACCCCTTGGTCTAACCCTAACACTAAACCTAGCCTTAATACTAGCCCTAATTTAGCCCAAACCCTAACCCTAACTCTAGCCCTAATTTATGCCTAACCCTAAAACAAACCCTATCTTTAATCCTAGGCCTAATTTATCCCTAACCCTAACACTAATCCTAAGACTACTACTCTGACTAACTCTAATTCTCACCCTAGCTGTATCCCTAGTTCTAACCATATTTGTTACCATAACCCTAACCCTAGCCCTAAACCTAGCCCTAGCCCTAGCCCTAACCCTAGATCTAACCCTAACTCTAAATCTAACCCTAACTTTAAATCTAACCCTAACTCTAAGCCTAAACCTTAGCCTCACACTAGCCCTAACCCTAATGCTAATCCATAATCTAGCCATAAATGTAGCCCTAGCCCTAAAACAAAACCAACCTATATCCCTAACCCTTAACCTAAACCAATCCCTAACCATACACATAGTACTAACTTTTGCCCTAATTCGAGTTCTAACCCTAACCCTAAAACTAACCCTTACTCTGACACTGACCCTAATAATAATCCTTGCTCTAAACATCACCCTATCCATAAACCTAACTGTAACACTAGACCTAGCCCTAACCATAACCCTAAAACTAGAACAAATTGTAACACTAGTTCATACATTAGACATAGCCCTAACCCTAGCCCTCACCAAACCCCAAACCAAGCCCTAATCCGAGCCTTAAACTTACCTTTAACCCTAACCCTAAACCTAACCCTAACCAAGAAACCAGACCTAAACCTTACCCTAAGATTAGCCAGAATTCTAACCATAACCCTAGCCCTATGACTAGCTCTAACCCTATACATTACCCAAACCATAACCATAATTCTAATGGTAACCCTAGGCCTAACCCTAAACTTATCCCTAACCCTAACCTATTTCATTAACCTAAACCTAAACTGAATGCTAAACCTAACCCTATCATTACACTAACCCTAACCCTAATTCTAATTCAAGCCCTAATCCTAAACCTTAACCTAACCCAAACCCTAACTCTGACCCTTTCCATGATAATATACCTAGCTCTAACCTTGACCCTACCACTAAACCTAATCTTTATACTAGACCTAGCCATAAACCTAAACCTAAAACTATTTCTAATCATAACCCTAGACCTGACATTTGCCCTAGCCATTATTCTAGCCCTCACCTTAACACAAACCAAACCCATAACCGTAACCCTAACCCTAGACCTAATTCTATTCATAACCCTAGCCCTAAATTTAGCTCTAACCCTATCAATTACCCTAAACATAACCCTAATTATAATGCCAACTCTGGGCCTAAATCTAAACCTATCCCTCACGGTAACCCTATCCATTATGCTAAATCTAACCTGAATCCTAAACCAAACCCTATTATTACCCTAAATCAAACCTTAACGTTAATTTGAGCCCTAACCCTAAATTCTAACCTAAACAAAACCCTAAACATGAACTTTACCCTAATAATACCTCTAGCACTAAATTTTACCCTTACCCTAAACCTAACACTTACACTAAACATAGCCATAACCTAAACTTAAAACTATCCCTAACCGTAACCCTAGACCTGACATTCGCCCTAACACTACTCCTAGTCCTAACCCTAACACAAACCCTAGACCTCATCCTTGCCCTAAACCTAGCCTTAATCATAATGCTGATGACACCCTAGCCCTAACCCTAATTCTAACCTTCAGCCTAGCCCTATCCCTAGCTCTAACCCCACCCCTTAAACTAAACCTAACCCTAAGCCTAAAACTAACACTAGGCCTAAACTTAAATATAAACCTAGCCCTATTGCTAGACCTAATTAAGCCATATACCTACCCAAACACTAAGCTTAGCCATAAGACTAACTCTCACTCTCACCCTAGCTCTATTCCTAGTTCTAAAGCTATCCCTTACCATAACCTAATCCTAGCAATAAACCAAGACCTAACAGTAGCCCTATTCTTAGCCCTAGAACTAACCCTAGATTTTATCCTAAATCTAAATCTAACATTAATCCTAAGTCTAAACCTAAACCTAACACTAGCACTAAACCTAATGCTAAGCCTAAAACTAGCCCTAATCATAGCCCTATCCCTAAAACAAAACAGAGCCATAGCCCTAACTTTAAAACTTAACCTAAACCAAAACCTAACCCTACACCTAGCCCTAACTCTAGCCCTAATTCGAGCCAAACCTTAACTCTAAAACTACTCTGACCTTGAATTTGACCCTAACACTAAACCTATCTGTAAATATCACCCTAATGCTAAACCTAAACCTATCACTAGACCTAGTCCTAAACCTAATCATACAACTAGCCCAAATATTAACCATAGTCCATACATTGGCCATAACTCTTAACTAGCCTTAACTCTAACCAAAACCTAACCTTAATGCAAGACCTAACCCTAGCTTTATCCCTAAACCTAAACCTAACACTAGCCCTAATCCTAACCCTAAACATAGCCCTAACCCTAACTCTAATCCTATTCCTTACCCTAAGCTAACCCTAACCCTAATGCTAGACCTAGGCCTAACCCTATTCCTTAGCCTAATCTAAAACTTAACCCTATTACTAGTCCTAACCCTAGCCCTCATTCTAGCTCTAACCATAACCCAAACCCTAACCCTAACCCTGACACTTATTCTGACCCTAAGAGTAACTGTATGTCTAAACCTAACCCTAACCATAAACCAAACCCTAACACTAGCAATAGCAATAAACCTATACCTAAAACTAAACCTAACGTTAGCCCTAGACCTAAATCTAATCCTAAATCTAGCCATATCTCTATCCCTAGACCTAAACAAAAACCTAGCCCTTGCCCTAATGATATATCTTAACCTAAAACAAACACTAACCCTACACCTAGACCTAACTCTAGTGATAATTCTGGGTTTAACCCTAACCTTAACTATAACCCAAACACTAACAGTGACCCTAACATTAAACCTAGCTCTAAACATCACGCTAACACTAAACCTAACCCTAACACTGGACCTAGCTGCAACACTTACCCCAAAAGTAGCCCTAATTATAACCCTGGTTCACACATTAGTTGTAGCCTAACACTAGCCCCAAACTAACCCCAAACCTGGCAATAATCTGAGCGCAAACCCTAGTTTTAACCCTAACCTTCAAACTAGCCCTAACTCATATCCTAACCCTAGCTTGAACCCTAGCTCTTACCCTATCCATTACCTTAAGCTAAACCCTAAACCTAAAGCTAACCCTAGTCCTAACCCTAATCCATAGCCTAACCAAAACCCTAATCCTATTACTAGTCCTAACTCTAACCTTCATTCTAGATCTAACTCTAACTCAAACCCAAACTCCAACCCTGACATTATTCTGACCCTAACACTAACCGTAGATCTAAACCTGACCTTAACCTGAAACCGAACACTAACATTGGCCCTACCAGTAATCCTATACTTAAACGTAAACCTAACACTAGCTCTAGACTTAAACCTAATAATAAATCAAGCCATATTTCTAGCCCTAGACCTGAATAACAACCTAGTCCTAGCCCTAACAATAATCCTTAACCTAAACCAAAACTAACCCTAGGCCTAGACCTAAACCTAGTCCTAATTCTCGCACTGACCCCAACACTAACTCTAAGCTGAACACTGGCCCTAACCCTAACATAATCCTAGCTTCAAAGCTCACTCTAATCCAAAACCTAATTCTAACACTAGACCTAGCCATAACTGTAACCCTAAAACTAGCCTTAAACATAACCCTAACTCTTACATTACCCATGACCCTAACCCTAGGCCTAAACTAACACAAAACCTAGCCCTAGTTTAGCCCTAAACCTAACCCTAGCCCTAACCCTAACCCTAAACCTCAATTTAGACCTAACCCTAGCTCAAAGCCTAAACTTTACCCTTAACATAAACCTAGCCCTATCCTAAACCCTAACCTAACACTAGCCCTAATCCTATCCTTAACCATAGCCCTAACCTTAGCTCTAATTATGTACACTACCCTAGACCTAGCCTTAATCCTAACCATAAACATAGCCATATCCCTAGCTCTAATTCTATCCATTACCCTAACCAAAACCCTAAACGTAGGCTTAACTATAACCCTATCAAAATACCTAAACCTATCCATTACCCTAAAACTAACATGAACCCTAACCCTAAGCCTATTCATTACCCAACCCAACTCAAACCCCAATGCTAATTCGAGCCCTAAACCTAAACCTTAACCTAAACCAAACCTTAAGCCGCACACTGACCCTAATAATATAAATTGCTGTAAACTTGACCTTACCCTAAATTTAACCCTTACACTAGACCAAACTATAAATATAACCAGAAACCTATCCCTAACCGTAACCCTAGACCTGACATTAGTTCCAGCCCTAATCCTAGCCCTAACCCTAATACAAACTCTAGCTCTCATACTAGCCAAAAACCTAGCCTTAATCTTAACTCTAACCCTAATTCTAACCCTTTTTCTAGCCCTAAACCTGGTTATAACCCCATGGCTTACCCTAAACCAAACCCAAACCCCAACCCTAGCCCTAACCTTAACACTAGGAATAACCCTAACACTAAACCTAGGCCTAATCCTAAGCTTAACCCTAACCCTAGCTTTAAGACCAACTACAACTCTCACCCAAGCCCTAGCCCTTATTCTAACCTTATCAATTACTGTAACCTTATTCCTAGCCATAGCCTCGAATAACACTAGCCCTAACGTTACACCTTGCCCTAACCCTAGATATAAACCTACCTCTAAATCTAACCCTAATTCTACACCTAAACCTAACCATAACACTAGCCCTAACACTAACTCTAATCATAAAACTAGCCCTAATCATAGGCTTAGCTCTAAAACAAAACTGAGCCATAACACTAACCCTAAACTTTTACCTAAACCAAAACCTAACCTTATATCTAGCCCTAAGGCTAGCTGTAATTCAAGTACTAATCTCGACCCAAAAAGTACCTCTGAACCTGTCTCTGAAATTAACACTAACCCTACCTCAAAACATCACCCTAAACCTAAATCTTACCCTAACACCAGACCTAGTACTAACCCTAATTCTAAAACTAGTTCTGATCATAACCCTAGATCATACATTAGTCGTAATCTTAAACATAATTCTAACCAAAACCTAGCCCAAATCTGAGACCTAACCCTACCTTTCACCCTAACCCTAACCCTAACACTAGCCCTAACCCTAACACAAAACCTAGCTCTAACCCTAGCTCTAACCTTATCCTTTAACCTAGGTAAATGCCAACTTTAATGCTCACCCTAGTCCTAAAACTAATCCTTATTCTAACCAAAACCCTAACCCTATTACTAATCCTAACCCTAGCCCTCATTCTTGTTATAATCATAACCCAAATCCTAACCCTAACCCTAACCCTGACCCTTATTCTGACGCTGAACCTAAAGAAAACCCTAACACTAACCCTACCCATAACCCTATATCTGAACCTAACCCAAACACTAGCACTAGATTACACCTAATCCTAAATCTAGCCATATATTTAACCAAGACCTAAATAAAAACCTAGCCCTAGCTCTAATGATAACCCGTAACCTAAGCCAAACACTAACATTACCTCTAGACCTAATCAGTCCTAATTCTTACTCTAGCCCTAACCCTAACCCTAATCCAAAAACAGACGCTGACACTAACACTAACCCTAGCTGTCAAAATGACCCTAACTGAAACCTAAACCTAACACTTGACCTAGCCATAACTGTAAACATAAATCTTACATTACCAAAGCATTAAAACTACCTCTAAACCTAACACAAAACCTAGCCCTAATCCTAGGCCTAAATCTATCCAAAAGTGTAACCCTAACCCTAACCTAACTTTATCCCTTACCTTAATACTAAACTTCACGCTAACCATAACCCTTGCTATAGACCTAAACCTAGATAAAACCCCAAACCGAACCCTAAACATAACCCTAGCCCTATCCCTAAACCTAATCCTAATCCTAGCCATAATCATGATGTGAATACTAGCCCTAATACTATCTCTAAAATTATCCATTATCCTAAACTGAACCTTAACCCTAACGATAATCCTAGCTCTAATCCTAATTGTAAACCTAATCCTAAACCTAACCCTAAACCTAACCCTCATTGTATTCTTGAGCCTAGATAAAAACCAAACCCTTAGTCTAACAGTGACCCAAGCCCAAACCCTAACACTCACCCTAAACCTAAAACTACACCTAAACCTAACCTGATATCTAACCCTCTCCATTACCCTAACTCTAATGAAAACTTATCCCTAAACCTAATATTAAGCCTAAACCTAAAACTATCCCTAACCGTAACCCGACATCTAACCCTAAAAATTAACCTAACTCTAAAGACAACCTTAGCCCTCACCCTAACACTAATCCTAACGTTACACTGTAAATATAACCCTAGACATAATCCTAAACCCAAACCTCACCCTAGCACTAACTCTAGCTCAAAACCTATCCTGTACCCTAATCCTAACCCAAACCCTAGCCCTAGCCCTAGCCCTAACCCTAATTCTAACTTTAGCCAAAATCGTATCCAAAACCCTAGCCCTAACACTAGCTCTAATGCTATGTATTACCCTAAAAATAACCCTAACCCAAATAATAACCCTAGGCCTAACCCTAACCCAATCATTAACCCTAACCCTAACAATTACCCTAATCTTAACCTGAATCCTAAATCTAAACTTATCCATTAACCTAACCCTAATTCGAACCCAAATTCTAATTTGAGCCCTAATCCTAATAATTACCCTTAAAAAACTCAAACCCTCACCCTGACCCTAAAAATACACCTTACTCTTAACCTGGCCCTTACCCTAAACCTAACATTAGACCTAGCCATGAATTTAGCCCTATAAGTATCCCTAGCAGAAAACCTAAACCTGACATTATCCCTATCCCTAAAACTTGCCCTAAACCTAACAAAAACCCTAGCCCTCACCCTAACCCCAAATCTAGCCTTAATCATAACATAAACCTAAACCTAATTCTAATTATCACCCTAGCCATAAACCCAGCTTTAACCCCATCCCTTCCCCTAAACCTAACCCTAAACCTTATCCTAAACATAGCCCTAACCCTAAGTGTAACCCTAACACCAATCCTAGACATATTCCTAGCCCTAATTTAGCCCTAAACTAAACCCTAACCCTAGCCTTAAGATGAAATCTAACTATCTCCCTAGCTCTCTTCCTAGTTCTAACACTATCACCGTAACCCAAACACTAGACCTATACTTAGCCCTAAACCTAGCCATAGCCCTAACCCTAGAATTAACCATAACTCTAAATGTACCGCTAATCCTAAACTCACACTATCATTAGCAATAACACTAACATTAATCATAAAATTACCCTTAACTTTAGCCTTAGCCCTAAAACATAATGAGCCACAGCAGTAACCCTAAACCTTAACCTAAACCAAATCCTAACCCTACATGTAGCCCTAAGCCTACCCATAATTCGAGTCCTATCCCAAACCCTAAGACTAACCCTGACCCTTACTGTGAATCTAACACTAACCCTAGCTCAAAACATCACCCTGAATTTAACACTAAGCATAAAACTAGAAACTTAGCCCTAACTATAACCCTAAAATTAGCCCTAATCATAACCCTAGTTCTTACGTTAGCTGTATCCCTAACAATAGCCCTAATGTAACCCAAAATCTAAACCCTAATGCGAGCCCCAACTCCAGCTTTAACCTAACCTAAACCTAAACCAAGTCCTAACCCTTACCCTAAAACTAACCCTAAATTTAATCCTTGAACTAACTCTAAACCTAACACTAACACTAACCCTAACACTAACCATAACCAAAGCCCTAAACCTAGCTCTAACCCTATCCATTATCCTGACCCTTAACCTAATCCTAACCCTAATGCTAACCCTTGGCCTACCCCTAAAACATTTTCTAACCCTAACCTATCCATTACCCTAAGCATAACCCTAAACTTATACCTAAAAAAAAAACCACTCAACCTAGACGTAACACTAACCCTAAAACTGGCCCTAATTGTAACTCTAGTTCTTACACTAGCAGTACTCCTAAATCTAAAACAAAACCTAGACCTAATTCGAGCCCTAACTCTAGCTTTATCTCTAAATCTAGCCCTAAGCCTAAACCTAAGCCTAGCCCTTACCCTAGCCCTAACACTAGCGCTAACCCTATCCCTTGCCTAAGCCAAACTCTAACCCTAAAGCTACTGTAGTCCTAAACCTAATCCTTAGCATAACTCAAACCCTAACTCTATTACTAGTCCTAACACTAGCCCTCAATCTAGCTCTATCCCTATCCCAAACACTAACCCTGACAATTATTCTGACCCTAACACTAACCATAGGTCTAAACCTGACCCTAAACCTAAACTGACCCCTAACATTGGCACTACCAGTAACCCTATACCTAAACCTAACTGTAAAACTACACCTAGACCTACACTTAGTCCTTCATCTAGTGATAACTTTAGGCCTCACCCTAAACAAAAACTTAGCCCTAGCCCTAATTATAACCCTTAACCTAACCCAAACACTAACCCTAGCCCTAAACCAAACACTAGTCCTAATGCTGGCCCTAACAATAAACCTAATCCTAATCCGAACACTGACCCTTACCCTAAAACATCCCTAGGTCTAAACCTTATCCTAACAAAAATAACATAACCCTAACGCTAGACCTAGCCATATCACTAACCCTGAAACTAGCCATCTCCATAGGCCAAAACTACCTCTAACTCTATCCATTATCCTAACCCTAACTCTAACCCTAATGCTAACCGTAGCCCTAACCCTCACACTGACTCTAACAGTAATACTTGTCCTAGTCCAAACCTCACCTCAATCCCCAACCCTTAACCTTAACCTAACCCTAACACTAACCCATGGCCTAAACCTAAATCTAACCTTAACCATAACCCTAATCCTAACCTTTACCCTATAACTAACCCTAGCTCTATACCTACATACAACCTAACTCTAACCCTAAACTTAATGATAACCCTATCCCTAACCCTAGATTTAACACTACCCATTATCCTAACCCTAACCCTAACCCTAACCCTGATGATAACTCTAGCCCTTAATTTAAATCTACCCTATACCTAACCCTTTACATAATCACCCTTGCCATAGAGCTAACCCTTGCTCAAACCGTAACTATTACACTAAACCTAACCCTAAACATATCTCTAACACTAACCTTAAGCCAAAACCTAACCCTAACCTAACATGACATCAAACCCTATCCAATAAACTAAACCTAATGATAACCCTATCCCTAAACTTAACACTAACCTTGACAATAAATGTAACTATAACACAGACCTAACCCTACACCTAATCTTGCCCTAGGGCTAACACTAGCTCAAACTCTCTACCATACCCTAAACATAAACCTAACTGTAACCCTAGGCCTAACCCTAACTCTAGCCCTAATACAAACCATAACCCTAGCCCTAACCCTACTCATTACCCTAAGCACAACCATAACCCTAGGGCTAACACTAGGCCTAACATAACCCTTTTTCCAACTCTAACCCTATCAATTACCCTACATCCAACATTAACCCTAAAACTAAACCTATCATTACCGTAACCAAATCCTAATGTTAATTCAACCTCTAACACTAAACCCTAAACTAAACAAAACCCGAAACCTAATTCTAACCCTAATAATACTAGTAGCTCTAAACGTGACCCTTACCTATTCTTAAACCTTACACGAGACCTAGCCATAAATCTTACCCTCAACCTATCCCTAACATAAGCCTAGACCTGACACAAGCCCTAGCCCTAATTCTTGCCATAACCCTAAAACAAACCCTAGCCCCCATCCTACCCCTAAACCTAGCCTTATTAATAAACCAAACCATTATTCTAGCCCTAAACAAAATTCTAACATTCGACCTAGCCCTAAAACTAGCTCTAACCCCATTCCTTACTCTAAACCTAACCGTATCCCTAAACCTAAACCTAAGCCTAAATCTAGGCCTAAACCTAACACAAATGCTAGACCTAATACTAGCCCTAATTTAGCCCTAAAACTAACCTATCCTTAGCCCTAAGACTAACTCTAACTCTCACCCTAGTCCTGTTCTTAGTTCTAACCATATCCCTTACCATAATCCTACCAATTTCTTTACATTAGCCCTAACCCTAGCCCTAGCCCTAATCCTATATCTAACCCTACCTCTGAATCTAACCCTAACCCTAAGCTAGACCTCTCACTAACACAAGCTGTAACACTAATGCTAATCCTAAAACTAGCCCTAACCTCTCCCTAGCCCTACAAAACAACCTAGCCATAGCCCTAACCCTAAACTTTAACATAAACCAAAGCCTAAGCCTACATCTAGTCACCCTAAACCTAGCTCTAATTTGAGGCCTATCCGTAAACCTAAAACAAACCCTGACCCTGATTCTGACCCTAACACTAACCATAGCTCTAAACATTACTCAAAACCTAAACCTAACCCTAACTCTAGACCTAGCCCTAGCCCTAACCCTAAAACTAGTTTCAATCTTAACCCTAGTTCTTACATTAGCTGTAGTCCTAAACCTAGCCCTAACTTAACCCCAAACCTAGCCCTAATCAGACTACCTTTAACTCCCTATCACTAGTTCTAACTCTATCCCTTTTGATAACTCAAACCCTAGTCCTAAACCTATCCCTAACCTTCACTGTAGCGCTAAACCTAGATGTAATCCTAACTCTAAATCTAACCCTAAATCTAAGCCTAAACCACACCCTAAAACTAGCTCTAACCTTAATGCTAATTTAAAAACTAGCCCTAACTGTAGCCCTAGCCCTCAAGCAAAATTGAGCCATAGCACTGACCCTGACCCTTAACCTAAACCAAACCCTAACACTCACCTAGTTCTAACCCTAGCCCTAATTTGAGTCCTAACCCTAACCCTAGAACTAATACTAACACTAATTCTGACCTTAACACTAACCCTAGGTCTACACATCTCCATATCCCAAAAACCTAAACTTAACACTAGACCTAGCCCTAAACTTAACCCTAAAACTAGCCCTAATTGTAATGCCAGTTCTTAAATTAGCCATAGCCCTAAACCTAACACAAAACCTAGCTCTAATCCAAGGCCTAACACTGGCCCAAACCCTAATCCCATTCCTAGCTCTAACCCTATTTCTTACACTTAATAAACTCTCACCCTATTGCTACCCTAGTCATAACCCTAATTCTATTATGCCTACCCCAAACCCTAATTTTATTACTAGTCCTAACCCTAGCCCTAATTCTAGCTCTAAACATAATCCAAACTCTAACCCTAACCCTGACCCTTATTCTGACCTAACACTAAACCTAGGTTTAAACCTGACCCTAAACCTTATACAAAACCTAACACTAACACTTTCCCTAGACCTAAACCTAATTCTAAACATAGCCATAACCCTAGTCTTAGCCCTAACAATAACCCTTAACCTAAAACAAACACTGACTCTACCCCTAGACCTAACCCTAGTCCACAATCTGGACCTAAACCTAAACATTATCCTAACTTGAACCCTGACATTTAACCTAACAAAAACCATAGATCCAAACCTTATCCTAATCCAAAATGAATCCTAAAACTAGAAGAACTCTAACTCTAGTCATAATTGTAACTCTAGCTCTTACATTACCCATGTACCTAACACTAGCCCTAAACCTCACACAAAACCTAGCCCTAATTACAGCCCTGAACTTAACTCTAAGCATAACTCTGACCCTAAACCTAGCCCTAACACTAAGCCTAACCCTGGCTCAAACCCTAACCTTACCCTAAACATAACCCTAGACTAAAACCTAAACCTCACTGTAACTCTAGCCCTAATCATAACTGTAATCATAGCCCAAACCCTGGCTTTGAATCTATCCATTACACTAATCATAACCCTAAAACTAATGCTAACCCTAGCCCTAAAACTAACCCTAACCCTACCCTAGACCTGACTGTAACCCTTACCCTCGACTTAGCCCTAAACCTAGCTCAATCCCTAACCCTTACACTTAACTTAATCCTAACACTAACCCAAGGCCAAACCCTAACACTAACCCCAGTCCTAATCCTAAACTTAACCCTAGACCTAACCCTAGCTCGAACCCTACCCATTACCCTAACCATAAACTTAACCATAATGATAACACTAGACCTAAAGCTAAACCTACCCTAACCCTAAACATAAACCTAACCCTAGAACTGACAGTGAACCTAACCCTAAACCTAAACCTAAGCTACCTCAAATGCTAAACCTAATCCTAAACCTAAACCTAACGCTAACCTAAACCTAACCCTGTCTTTAAACTGAAATCTGAAACTATTGCCCAAACCCTAATGATGACGCTAGCCCTAACCATAAAACTAACCATGACCATAATCCTAGACCAAACCCTAAATTAACCTTAGCCCTGGCAAAAATCCTAGCTCAAACCCTAAACCATACCCTAAACCTAATTCTAACTGTAATCCTCGCCCTAACCCTGACCCTAACCCTAACTCTAGCCATAATTCTAGTCATTACTCTAGCCTTAACCCTAGGTCTAACCCTATAAATTACCCTAACAATAACCATAACCCTAATGCTAACCCTAGGCTTAACCCTAAACCTATCATAAACCCTAACCACATCCATTACCTTAAACCTAATCTGAACCCTAAATCTAGCACTATCCATTACCCTAACCCTAATTCTAACCTTCATGCTAATTTGAGCTTTAACCCTAAACCTTAACCTAACCCAAGCCCGAAGCCTTACCCTGACCCTAATTATATCCCAGCTCTAAATCTGACCCTTTCCCTAAACATAACACTTTAATTTGACCTAGCCATAAACCTAAACCTAAAAATATCACTAACTATAAACGTAGACCTGACATTAGTCCTAGCCCTAATTCTTGCCCTAATTCTAACACAAAACCTAGCCCTAATCCTAGCCTTAAATCTAGCCTTAATCCTAAACCTAACCATAATCCTAGCCCTAATCCTAAAGCTAATGATAAAACTCTCCCTAACCCTAACCATAGAACTAAAACAAAACCGAGCAACAGGCCTAACACTAACCTTAACTTAAACCAAACACTAACACTACACTAGATCTAACCCTACCCTAATTTGAGTCCTGATCATAACCTTAAAAATAACCCTGAACCTGACTTATATCGTAACACTCATCCTAGCTCTAAACACGACCCTAAACTTAAGCTGAAAACTTAAAATAGCCCAATTCCTAAACTTAAACTTAAACTAGCCCTAGCCCTAATTCGAGTCCTAAACCTAACCATAAAATTAACCCTGACCTGACTGATATCTTAACACTAAACCTAGCTATAATTATCATCCTAATCTTAAACTGAATCCTAACACTTGACCTACCCCTAACCTTAACCCTAATTGTAACCCTATATCTTATATTAGCCATTGCCCTAACCCTAGCCTTAAACCCCAAACAAAAAACTAGCCCTTTTCTGAGCCCTAAACCTAGCTTTAACCCTAATAATAAACATTACCCTAGCCCTAACCCTATACCTTACACAGAGCCATACTATGACCCTAATGGTAACCCTAGACCTATCCCTAATCCGTAGGCTAACCAAATCCTAACCCTATCAATAGTCCTAATGCTGGATCTCATTGTAACTCTAATGCTATCCCAAACCCTAACCCTAACCCTGACCTTTATTCTGATGATAACATAAACCCTATGCCTAATCCTGACCCTATCCCTAAACCAAAACCTAACACTAGCCCTACTAGTAAACTTATACCTAAACTAACCCTACCACTAGCTCTAGACCTAAATCTAATCCTAAATCTAGCCTGAACTCTAGCTCCAGACCAAAAAACAAAGAAACAAACAAACAAAAAATCCTAGCCTAGCCCTAACAAAACCTTTACCCAACCCAAACACTAACTCTACCCCTAGACCTAAACCTACTCCTAATTCTGGCTTTAACCCTAAACTTAACTCTAACCCAAATACTGACCCTGAATTTAACACTAAACCTACCTCTAAACCTGAAACTAACCAAAACCTAAACCTAATTCTAGACGCAGCCATAACCCTAACCCTAAAACTAGACCTAATCCTAACCATAGATCTTAGATTACCCATAGCCCTAACCTAAGGCCTAAACCTAACACTAAACATAGAGGTAATTTAAGCCTAAACCTAAACCTAAACATAAACATAACACTAACCCTAAAACTAGCCCTATACCTAACCCTAGCCCTCGCCTTAGTCTTAAGATAGCTCAAAGCCTAAAACTTACCCTAAACGTAAAACTAGACGTATCCCTAACTCTCACCCTAACCCTAGCCCAAATCCTACACTTAACCTAGCCCTAACCTAGCTCTAAATCTACACATTACCCTAACTCTAAACCTAACCTTATTGATAATCCTAGACTGAACCCTAATATTAAACTTAACCCTAACCAGAAAACTAACCATAGATATAACACTAAAATTAACACTCAGAATAGCCCTAACTCTAGATAAAACCATAAATCTTACCATAAACCTAAACAAAACCATCGGACTAATCCTAAACCTATCACTAATTCTAACTCTAAACCAAAATCTAAACCTAACCTAACCCTATCCATTACCTTAATCCTAACACTAATGTTAATGATAACCCTAGCCCTAACTCTAGCACTACACCTAGATCTAACCCTAGCCCTAATTTGAATCCTTACCATAACTTTAAAAATAATACTGAACCTGAATTATATCCTAACACTCATCCTATCTCTAATGACCACCCTAACCCTAAACTTACCACAATCCTATCCCTAGACCTAATTCTAAACCTAGCCCTAAACCTAGTTAAAAACCTAAACTTTGTGCTAAACATAACCCTAAGCAAACTCTAACCCTAACTAATTCTACTTCTAACCTAATCTCTAACCCTATCAATTACCCTAACCATAACCCTTACCCTAAAGTGAACCCTAAGCCTAACCCTAGCCCTATCACTAATGCTAACCATATCAATTACCCTAAACCAACCTGAATCTTAAAACAAACCCTAACTATAACCTAACCCTAACCCTAATGCTAATTTGAGCCGTAAACCTCAATCCTTACCTAAGCCAAATCCTAATCCTAATAATTCCCCGAGCTCTAAACCTGACCCTTATCCTAAACCTAACCCTTACACTAGACGTAGCCATAAGCCTAAACCCTGAAAGTATCATTAACCATAACCCTAAACCTGATATTAGCCCTATCACAAATCCTAGCCCTGAATCTAAAACAAACACTAGCCCTTATCCTAGCCCTAGACATAGCCTTAATCATAACCCTAAGCCCAACCATAGCCCTAACCCTAACTCTAACCCTAACCCTAAACCTAACCCTAACCATAGCCCTAACCCTAACCCTAACCCTAACCCTAACCCTAACCTAGCTATAACACCATTCTTTATCCTAAACTTAAACCTAATCCTATCCCTATAGCTAGGCGTAAGCTGCACACTAACCCTAACCCTCATCCTAGCCCTAATTTAACACTATTTCAAACCCTAACTCTAATTTTAGCCCTATCACTAACTCTAACTTTCACACTAGCCCTATCCCTAGTTCTAACCCTATCCCTTACCAAAACTCTAACCCTGGCCCTAACCCTTGCCCTATCCTTAATCCTAGGCTAATCCTAGATCTAAACCTAAGTATAAATGTAACCCTAAGCCTAAGTCTAAGCCCAACACTAACACTAGCCTTAACCCTAATACTAACTGTAAAATTGGCCCTAAACCTAAACCTAAGTCTAAAAAAAATAAATAAAAACAAAAACAAAAACTGAGCAATAGACCTAACCATAAACCTTAACTTAAACCAAACCCTAAACTACTAGAAGAACTAATCCTAGCCCTAATCGAGTCCGAACCCTAACCTTAAAACTAACCCTGACCCTGACTCATATCCTAACACTCACCCTAGCTGTAAACATGACATTAACCTTAAACTGAACTTTAACAATAAACCTAGCCCTAATTCATGTCCTAACTCAAACCCTAAAACTAACCCTGACCCTGACTCCTTTCCTAAAAATAACTCGAGCTCTAAATATCACTCTAACCTTAAATCCAACACTAACACTAGAACTACACATAACCCTAACCTAAAGCTAACCCTAATTGTAACCCTGATTCTTATATCACCTGTTTCCCTAACCTTAGCCCTAACACTAACACCAAAACTAGCCATAACCCGAGGCTTACACCTAGCTTCAGCCCTAACCCTACTCTAACCCTACCCCTAACACTAGCTCTAATCCTATCCCTAACCCTAAGTGAAACCCTAATGCTAATGGTAACTTTAGTTCTATCCCTAATCCTCAGGCTAATAAAAACTCTCACCATATTAAGAGTCCTAACCCCAGTCCTCATTCTAGCTCTATTCCTATCCCAAATATTAACCCTAACCCTGACCCTTATTCTGACCATAACACTAACCTAGGTCTAAAGCTGACCCTAATGCTAGACCAAACCATAACACTAGCATTACCATTAACCTTATACCTAAACCAGATCCTATCACTAGCCCTAGACCTAAACCTAATTCTAAATCTAGCCTTAACTCTAACTCTAGACCTAAACAAAAACCTAGCCTTAGCCCTAAAAATAACCCTTAACCCAAAGACTAACCCTACCCCTAGACATTAACTTAGTCCCAATTCAGGTGTTAACCTTAACTCTAACTCTAACCTGAACACTGACCCTGCCTTTAACACTAAACATATATCTAAACCTGACCCTGACCAAAAACCTAAACCTGACACTAGACATAGCCATAACCCTAACACTACAACTAGCCCTAATCATAATCCTAGCTTTTACATTACCCATAGCCCTATCTCTATGCCTTAACATAACACAAAACCTAGAGTGAATTCTAGGCCTAAATATAGCCCTAAGCGTAACCCCAATCCTAACCCTAGCCCCAACCCTAAATTTTAACCTAACCGTAGCCTTACTCTTAAAACTTAATCAAAGCCTAACCTTTATCATAAATATAAACTTAGACCTATAGCTTACTCTAAACCCTAACCCTAGCCCTAACCCTAAACTTAACCATATCCTTAAACCTAGCTCTAAACCTACACCTTACCCAACCCTACACCTAACTGTATTGATAACCCTAGCCTTAACCTAACCGTAGCCCTAACCCTAACCAGAAAACTAACAACAGACCTAACCCTAAAACTAACACTCGCCATAGCCCAACCCTAGCTCAAAACCTAAGCTGTACCGTAAACCTAAACATAACCGTAGCCTTAATATTAACCCTAAAACCAAATCTAAACCTAAACCTAAACCTACATCTAAACATATTCATTATCCTAACCCTTATACTAACCCTAATGATAATCCTAGCCCTAACCTTAAACCTTAACCCTAAACATACTATAATCTTGTCCCTAGACCTGAAACTGAACCTAATCCTTGACCTAGCCCTAGCACTAACATTACCTCAAACCCTAGTCCTTACACTAAACATAACCCTAGTCCAAACCCTAACCCCAATCCTAGCCCTAATCCTAACCATAATCATAGCCCAAACCCTGGCTCTAACTCTGTCCATTATCCTAACCATAACCCTAAACCTAAGGCTAAATCTACCCCTAACCCTAACGCTAACCCTAACTCTATCCCTAGCCCTGATTCTAACCTGAAGCCTCAACATAGCCCTAACACTTACTCAAACCCTGACACTTACCCTTAACATAACCATAAGAAAATGATAAGCCTGACCCTAACCCTAAACCTAGCACTAATCCTAAACTTAATACGAGACTTAACCTTAGCTCTAACCCCACCCATTACCCTAATCATAACCTTAAACATCATGATAACCCTAGCCCTAAACCTAAACCAAATCTAACCCTAATTGTAAATTTAACTCTAGACCTAACGATTAAACTAACCCTAGCTCAAACTCTAATGATTATGCTAAACTTAACACTAAACCTAGTCCTAAACCTAACCCTAACCCTAACCCTAACCGATATCTAAACATGTACCTTAATCCTAATGATAACCCTAATCCTAACCCTACCCCTAATCCTAAAGTTAAGCCTATCCTTAGCACTAACCCTAACTCATACCCTAACCCATACCATAAACCTAACACTAGCCTTACCCCTAACCCTAACCCTAAATCTAGACCTAATCCTAAACATAACCTTAGCCCTAACACTAGCTATAAAACTATTCATTCCCCTAATGATAACCATAAACCTAATGCTAACCCTAGGCCTAACCCTAACCCTATGCATTACCCTAATCTAACCTGAGCCTTAAACCTAACCTGAAGCCTAAACCTAACCTTATCCATTACCCTAACCCTAACTCAAACCTAATTCCATTTTGAGACGTAACCCTAAAACTCAACCTAACCCAAAACCAAACCCTTACTCTGACTTTTATAATACCCCTAGCTCTCAACTTGAACCTCACTGTAAACCTAACTCTGACACTAAACCTAGCCATGAATCTTACCTGAAAACTATCCCTAACCTAACCCTAGACCTGATATTAGCCATAGCCCTAATTTTGGCCATAACCCTAACACAAATGGTTGCCCTCATCCTCGTCCTAAACCTAGCCTTGATCCTAACCCACACCCTAACTCTAGCCTTATCCCTAATTTTATCCCTCGCCCTAGTTCTGAAGCTTGCTATAACACATCCCTTCCCCAAATGAAACCCTAACTCTAACTGTAGACTTAAACCTTACACTAATCTGAGACCTGATCCTAGCCATAATTTAGCCTTAACCATACCACTAGCACTAAGACAAACTCTAACTCTCGCCCTAGCCCTATTCTAGATCTAACCCTATCCCTAACCATAACTCTAACATTTGCCCTAACCTTAGCCATAATACTAGCCCTGGCCCTAACACTAGAACTAATATTAACTTTAAGTCCAACCCTAATCCTAACCTAAACCTCACAATAAAACTAGCTCTAACACTGACACTAATACTAAAACTAACCCAAATCTGGTTCAAGCCCTAAAACAAAACTGAGCCATAGCCCTAACCCTAACACATAACCTAAACCAAAACATAACCTTACACCTATCCCTAACCTTAGACCTAATTCGAGTCCTAACCTAACCCTAAAACTAACCTTGAGCCTGACTCTGGCCTTACACAAACCCTAGCTCTAACATCACCCTAAAAGTATAACTAACCCTAAAAATAGTACTAGCCCTAACCATAACCCTAAAAGTAGCACTAATTTTAACCCTAGTTCTTACATTAGCTGTAGCCCTAATCCAACCCCTAACCTAACCCAAAACCTAGTCCTAAACTGAGGCCTGTACCTCATTATAACCCTAAACATAACCCTAGCCATAAGCATTACCATAAAAATAACCCTAACCCTAAAACAGGCCCTAACACTAAACCTAAGCCTAGACTTAATCCTAAACATAAACCTACCCTAACCCTAGCTCTAACCCTATCCATTACCCTAAACATAATCCTAAACCAAATGCAACCCTAGCCCTAAACTTAACCCTAATCCTAAACCTAGACCTGACACTAATCCTAACTATCGCCCTAGTGCTAACCATAGCTCAAACCCTAACACTTACCCTAAACCTAACCCTAACACTAAACCTAGGTCTAACCATAAACCCACCCCTACCCCTAATCCTAATCATAAATCTAGCCCTAAACCTATCTATTACCCTAAACATAAGCCTAACACAAACATAGCTCTAAACATAGCACTTGCCCCAACCATTACACTAAATCTAACTATAAATGTCATGATAACACTAGCCCTAACACTAAACCAACTCTAACCCTAACTGTAAACTTAACCCTACTCCTAAACCTAAACCTACACTAACCCTAACTGTAAATATAACCCTAGAATTAACCATGAACCTAACAATTGCCGTAGTCCTAATCCTAGCTGAAACCTTAACAGTTACGCTAAACCTAACATTAACCCTAGTCATAAACCTAAATCTAACCCTATCCATTTAGGACTAACCCTAAACCTATCACTAACACTAACCTTATCTTTACCTAAACTTAACCTGAACACTAACCCTAACCTTATCAATTACTCTAGCCCTACCCCTAACCCTAACCCTAATGCTAATTGGAACCCTAAAACTAAACCAAAACCTAACCCAAACTATGAACAAGACACTGACTCTAATAACACACCTAGCTCTAAACCTGACCCTTACACAAAACATAATCCTTAAAAAAGACCTAGCATAAAACTAATCCTAACAGTATCCCTAAACGTAACCCTAGACCTGACATTAGCACGCTACCTAATTTTGCCTTAAGCCTAACAAAAACCCAAACCCTCATCCTAGCCCTAAAACTAGCCTTAATCATAACCCGAAACCTAACCCTAGTCCAAACCCTAATTTCAACACACGCCCTAGTTCTGAACAAAGGTATAACCAAATCCTTTCCCCTAACCCTAACCCTAACCATAACACTGTCACTAACACTAACCCTAGCCCTAACCCTTGGCCTAATCCTAACCCTAACCTTAGCTCTAATCGTAGGCCTAATTTTTAGCTAACTGTAAACATAACTCTAACCCTAGCCCTAATACTAACCCTAACTTTAGCCCTAGACCTATTTCTAGTACAAACCATATCTAAGCCTAACCCTAACACAAGCCCTAACCTAAGTCCTAATCCTAGCCCTAGTCCTAAACCTAGAACTAACCCTAACTCTAAACCTAAACCTTACCCTAACCCTAGCCCTAACCCTAATTCTAATTTAAAAACTATCCCTATCCCTAGGAAGAGCCCACAAACAAAACTGAGCTATAGCCCTAATCCTAACCCTTAACCTAAACCAAATCCTAATGCTACACAGAGTCTTAACCCTATCCCTAAAACAAATCCTGACCCTGACTCTGACCCAAAAACTACCTCTAAACATCACTCTAACTCTATACTTAACCCAAACACTAGACCTAGCCCTAATCCTAACCCTAAAAATATCCCTAGTCGTAAAGCTAGTTCTTACATTAGCCATAGCACTAAACATAACACAAAATCTAGCACTTAACTGAGCCTCAACCCTAGCTTTAACCATAACCCTAACCCTCACACTAACCCAAACCCTAGCTCTAAACCTATTCTTTACCTAAGACAAACTCTCACCCTAATGTTACCCTAGTTTTAACACAAATCCTTAGCTTACCCCAAAACCTAACTCTATTACTAGCCCTAACCCTAGCCCTCATTATATCTCTAACCATAACCCGAAGCCTAAGCCTAACCCTTACCCTTATTCTGACCCTAACACTAACCCTAGGTAAAAGGGTGACCTTAACACTAAACTGAACCCTAACACTAGCCTTACCAGTAAACCTATACCTAAACTTAATACTAGCACTAGACTTAAACTTAATCCTAAATACAGCCATAATGCTAGCCCTAGTCCTAAAATAAAACCTAGCCCTAGCCCTAAAATAACCATTAACCTAAAGCAAAGTCTACCCCTACACCTAGACCTAACCCTAGTTCTAATTGTTGCCCTAACTATAAACCCAATGCTAACCTGAACACTGACGCTTACCCTAACACAAACCTTAGCTCTAAAACTTATCATAACCCAAAACTTAAACCTAACACTAGACATATCTATAACCCTAACCCAAAAAACTAGCCATAATCATAACTCTAGATCTTACATTACCCATAGCCCTAACACTAGTCATAAACCTCACACAAAACCTAGCCCTAATACAAGCCCTAAACCTAGGCCTAAGCATAACGCTTACCCTATTCCTAGCCCAAACCCTAAACCTAATGCTTGCCCTAGCCCTAACTTTAGCTCAAACTTTAATCCTTACCCTAAACATAATTCTAGCCTAACCCTAACCCTAACCCTATCCCTAATCCTAACTGTAATTATAGCCCAAATCCTAGCTCTAAATTTATCCATTACCATAAACATAACCATAACCCTAATGCTAACTCTAGACCTAAACCTAACCCTAACCCTAACCCTGACCATAGCCCTGATTCTAATCCTAACCCTCACCCTAGACCTAACCCTAGCTCCAACACTAACACTTACCCTAAACCTAACCCTAACACAAACCCTAGGAGTAACCCAAAACCTAGCCTTAATCCTAACCTTAACATAAGCCCTAACACTAGCACTAACCCTAGGTCTAACCCTAACTCTATCCCTAACACTAACCCTATACATTACTCTAAACCTAACCTGAACTGTAAACCTAACTCTATCCATTACTCTAACCCTAACCCTAACCCAATTCTAATTTGAGCCCTAACCTTAAACCAAACCAAACCCTAACCCAGACTCTGACCCTAATAATTACCTAGCTCTATACTTGACCCCTACCCTAAACCTATCCCTTACACTAGACCTAAATCTATCCCTAACCAAAACCCTATACCAGACATTATCCCTAACCCTAATCCTATCCCTAACCATAACACAAACCCTAGCCTTCATCCTAGCCCTAAACCTAAACTTAATCCTAATGAAATCCCTCACCCTAGCACTATCCCTAATTATAAACGTCGCCCTAGCACTGAACCTAGCTATATAACCCTATCCCTTCCCCTAAAACTAACCCTAACCCTAGCCCTAACCATAGGCCTAAACTTAACACTAATCATAGCACTAATACTAGCCCTATTTGAGCCCTAAACTTAACTCTACCCAGACCCCTAGCCCTAAGACTAACTTTAACTCACACCCTAGCCCTATATCTATTTATAACCCTATTCATTACCATAACCCTCACAATAGCCCTAACCTGAGCCCTAAACCTATCCATAGCCCTAACCCTAGATCTAACCATAACTCTATGTTTTACCCTAATTTTAAGCCTAAATATCATTATACCACTAGCTCTAACACTATTGCTAATCCCAAAACTAGCCCTAATCCAAGCCCTAGCCCTAAAACAAAACCGAGCCATTGCTCTAACCCTAAACCAAAAGCTAACCCATAACTAGACAAACCCAAGCTCTAATTCGAGTCTTAGGCCTAAAACTAACCCTCACCCTGACTCATATCCAAACACAAACCCAGCTCTAAATATCACCCTAACCCAAAAACTAATGCTAACATTAGAACTGGCCAAAACTCTAACCCTAAAACTAACCCTAATCATAACCATAGTTCTTACATTGGCCTTAGCCAAACACCAGCCCTAACTCTAACACAAAAATAGAACTAATCCGAGCCCTAACATTAGATTTAATCCTAATCCTAGCCCTAAAACAAGCCGTAAACCTAACTCTAATCCTAGCCCTAACCCTAGCTGTAATCCTATCCATTACTCTAAACCAAACCCTATTCATACTGCTAACTCTAGTCCTAAATATAATCCTTAGTCAAACCCAAACAATAACCTTATTACTAGTCCTAACACTATCCCTCATTCTAGATCTAACCCTAACCCAAAACCTCACCCTAGCCTTCACCTTATTCTGAAACTAACACTAATTATAGGTCTAAACCTGACCCTAAACCAAAACCTAAAACTATCCCTACCTGTAACCTTATACCTAAACCTAACCCTAACACTAGCCCTAGACCTAAACCTAATCCCAAATCTAGTTATAACTCTAGCCTTTGACCTAAACATAAACTTAGTCCTAGCCCTAACAATAACCCTTAACTTAAACCAAATATTAACTCTAGTCCTATCCTGGCTTTCACCCTAACCATAATTTTAACCTGAACACTGGCCCTGACACTAACATTAACCTAGCTCTAATCCTGACCTTAACACAAAACCTAAACCTAACACTAGACCTAGCCATAACCCTAACACTAAAACTAGCTCTAATCATAACTCTAGATCTTACATTACACATACCACTAACCCTAGGCCTAAACCTAACACAAAAGTTAACTCTAATGGAGGCCTAAACCTACCCTAAGCATAACCCTCACCTTAACCCTAACCGTAGTCCTAACCCTAACCTTAACCATTATCTTAGTTTTAACCCTAGCTCAAAGACTAACCCTTAGCCTAAACATAACCCTAGCAATATCCCTAACCCTAACCCTAACCTTAGCCCTAACCTAACCTTTACCCTAGACCTAAAACTAGCTCTAACCCTAGACATTACCCTAACTCTAACCCTAACCCTAAAGTTAACCCTATCATTAACCCTAGCCAAAACTCTAACCCAACCATAAACCATAGACCTAACCCTACCTAAACCTTGCCATAGCCTTAACCCTAACTCAAACTCTAACCCTTACCCTAAAACCATCAGTAAACCTAGCCCTAAAACTAATCTTAAACCTAAACCTAAACTTAACCATAAAGCTAACCTTACATCTAACCCAATCTATTACCCTACACCTAATCCTAATCCTAAGGAAAACTCTAGCCCCAACCCTAAAACTAACCCTGACCAAAACACTAAACATAACCCTCGTCCTAGACCTAACACTAGCTCAAAACCTAACCTTTACCCTAAATCTAACCCTAAACCTACCCTAAGCTAGGGTTAATTGCCCTAACCCAAAACTTAAACTAAGTCTAGCCCTAACCATAGCTCTAATCCTATATATTATTCTTATGATAACCCTAATACTAATGGTAACCCTAGGCATAACCCTAACCCTTTTGCTAACCCTAAAGCTCTCCATTGCCCTAAACCTACCCTGAAACCTAAACATAATCCAATTAATTACACTAACCCTAACTCTAACCCTAATGCTCATTTGAGCCCTATCCCTAAACCTTAACTTAAAACAAACCCTAACCCTGTTCCTGACCCTAAAAATACACCTAGCTCTAAATCTGACCCTTATGCTAAGCCTAACACTTACACTAGAACTATAAACAAACCTAACCCTAAATCTACTCCAAACTGTAACACTAGACCTGACATTATCCCTAGCCCTAATTCTAGACCTAACCCTACAACAAACCCTAGCCCTCATCCTAGCCCTAAACCTAGCCTTAATCATAACCTTAACACCAACCCTAGCCCTAACCCTAATTCTAACCCTCACCCTAACTCTAAACCTAGTTATAACACCATACTTTTCACTAAAATTAAGTATAACAATAGCCCTAACACTAGGTCTAAGCTGAACATTAACCTTAGCCCTAATCCTAACTTTAATTTAGACCTATCCGTAAAACTAACCGAAACCCTAGGCCTAAGACTAACACTAACTCTGACCCTAGCCCTAAACACAGTTCAAACCCTATCTGTTACCATAAATATTACCCTATCCCAAACACTTGCCCTATAGTTAGACCTAAACCTAATCCTAAATCTAATGCTAAATCCAAATCTAACCCTAACTGAATGTCTAAGCCTAACACTAACACTAGCCCTAACCCTAATGCTAATCTTATAACTAGCCCATACCCTAAACCTAGGACTAAAACAAAACTGAGCAACAGCCCTAACCCTAAATCTTAAACCAAACCCTAACACTACACCTAGACATAATCCTACCCCTAATTTGAATCATAACCCTAACCTTCAAACCTACCCTGACCCTGACTCATATCCTAATACTGATGCTAGCTCTAAAGACCACCCTAAACTTACACAAAAAACTAAAGGTAACCCTAGTCCTAATTCAAGTCATAACCCTAACCTTAAACCTAACCCTGACTCTGAATGAAATCCTAACAATCACCCTAGCTCAAAACACAGCCCTCAACTTAAACCGAACTCTAACAGTAAACCTAGCCTTTATTTGCATCCTAAAAATAACCCTAAAACTAACCCTGATGCTGACTCATATCCTAACAATAACCCTAGCTCTAAATATTACCCTAACCTTAAACCTGAACCTAACACTAGACCTACCTACCCCTAACTCTAACCCTAAAACTAACCCTAATTGTAACTTTAGATCTTACATTAGCCAATGACCAAATCCAGCCCTAACCCTAACACAAAAACTAGCCCTAATCCGAGCTCTAAACCTATATTTAACCCTAAACCTTACCCTAACTCTATCATTAACCCCATCTCTAAGGCTATCCCTTAACCTAAGAAAAACCCTAAACCTAATTGTAACTCTAGACCTATCTCTAATTCTTAGGCTAACCAAAACCCTAACCCTATTAATAGTCCTAACCCTAGACCTCATTCTAGCTCTAACCTATTCCCAAACCTAACACTAACCCTGACCCTTATTCTGACCATAACACTAACCCTAGGTCTAAAACTGACCCTAACACTAGACCAAACTCTAACACTAGCCCTAGACCTAACCAAATTCTAAATCTAGCATTAACTCTAGCTCTAGACCTAAACATCAACCTAGCCCTAACAATAATACTTAACCTAACTCAAACACTAACCCTACCCTTAGTCCTAATTCTGGCTGTAATCCTAACTCTAATTCTAACCCAAACACTGACCCTGCCTTTAGAGTAAACCTATCTCTAAATCTGAACCTACCCGAAAATCTAAACCTAACACTAGACCTAGCCATAACCCTAACCATACAACAAGCTCTCAACATAACCCTAGCTCTTACATTACCCCATAGCACTAACCCTAGGCCTAAACTTAACACAAAATCTGGAGCTAATCCTAGGCCTACATCAAGCCTTAAGCATAACACTAATCCTAACCCTAGCCCTAACCGTAACTTAACCCTCGCCTTAGTCCTAATCCTAGCTCAAAGCCTAAACATTACTATAAATATAAACCTACACCTATCCCTTAATCTTACCCTAACTCTAGCCCTAATCCTAACCTTAAGCCTAGCCCTAAACGTAGCTCTATACCTACACATTATTCTAAACCTAAACCTAACCTTATTGATAATTCTAGGCTTAAAGCCAAACCTCAACCTAACTGGAAAACTAACCCTAGGCCTAACCTTAAACCTCACACTTGCCATAAACCTAACCCTAGCTCAAACTTTAACCCTTACTATAAACCTAAACATAACTATAGCCCTAAATCTAAGTCTAAACCACAATCCAACGTTAAACACAGCCCTATATCTACATTTAATCAAATACATTAACCTAACACTAACCCTATCCCTAATGATGTCCCTAGCCCTAATCCTAACCCTAACCCAATGACAACGATAATCTTATCCCTAGAATTAACCCTAAACCTAACCCACAACTAGCCCTAAACCTAGATCAAAAACTAATCCTTATGGTAAACATAAACCTAAGCCTAACCCTAGTTTTATGCCTAACCCTAACCCTAATTCAAGACCTATTCCTAACCATAAATCTAGCACTAAACTTAGCTCTAATCCTATCCAGTATACTAACCATAACCCTTACACTAATGTGAACCCTAGGCCTAACCTTAACCCTATCACTAACCCTAACCCTATTAATTACACTAAACCTAATGTAAACACTAAACAATACTCTATCGTTACCCTAACCCACACACCTGAACACTGGCCCTGACACTAACATTAAACCTATCTCTAAACTTGATCCTAACCCAAAACCTAAACCTAACAGTAGACCTAGTGGTAACCCTAACCCTAAACCTAGCTCTAATCAGAACCTTAGATCTTACATTACACAGAGCACTAACCCTAGGACTAAACCTAACACAAAACTTAACCCTAATGGAGGCCTAAACCTACCCTAAGCACAACCCTCACCCCTAACCCTAGTACCAACCCTACCCTAACCCTTACCTTAGACCTAACCGTAGCTCAAAGCCTAACCCTTAGCCTAAACATAACCCTAGCACTATCCCTAACCATAAACCTAAAACTAACCATATCCCTAATACTAATTCAAGCCCTAACCCTAAACTCTAACCTCAACCAAACTCTAACACTGACTCTGACCCTAATAAATCTCCTGGCTGTAAAGCTGACTTTTACACTAATTCTTACCCTTACACTAGACATAGGCATAACACTAATCCTAAAACTATCCCCAACTGTAAGATTAGACCTGACATTAGCCAAATCCCTAATCTTAGCACTAAACCTAACACAAACCCCAGCCTTTATCTTAGACCTAAACCTAGCCTTAATCCTAACTCTAAACCCAACTTTAGGCCTAATCATAAAACTAACCCTAGCCCTAATCTTAGCCCTAATTTAGTCCTATCACTAACCCTAGCCCTAACCCTAGCCCTTGACTAACTCTAAATCTCACACTAGCCCCACCCCTAGTTATAAATCTATACCTTACTGGAACCCTAATCCTAGACCTAAACCTAGCCCTAACCCTAGCCCCATCATTAGCTTAGCTCTAGCCCTAAACTAGATCTAATTTTAACTCTAAATCAAACCCTAACCCTAGGCCTAACCCTAACCCTAACCCTAAATCTAAATTTAACTTTAACCCTAGCCCTAAAACAAAACCGAGCCATAGCCCTAACCCTAACCCTTAACCTACACAAAACCCTAACACTAACCCTAACCTTAGCACTAGTTCTAGTTTTAAGCTGAAAACTAGTACTAACACTGACTCTGACTGTGACCATAATACTAACCCTAGTCTAAACATCACCCTAACCCTAACCCTAAACCTAAAACTAGACCTACCACTTACCCTAAACTTAATTTATCCCTATTTGTAACCCTCGTACTTACATTAGCCTTACCCCTAACCCTAGCACTAATTGAAGCCAAAACCTAGCCATAATCTAAGCCCTAACCGAGTTTTAATCCTAAAAATAATCCTAAACCTATCCCTAAACAAATCCATAAACCTAGCCCTAACCCTAGCTCTAACCCTATCCATTGCAATAACCATAACCCTAGGCCTAAACCTAAACCTATCCCTAATCCTAAACCTATGCATCACCCTAAACCAAACGTAAACACTATACCTCACCCTAGCATTACAATAACACTAATCATAACGCTAATTTTAGCCCTAAATTTAAACCTTAACCTATCTCAAACTTCTAACCCAGAACTTTACCCTAATAATAATCCTAGGTCTAAACCTGACTGTAACCCTAAACCTAACCCTCACATTACATGTATCCAGAAACCTAACCCTAAAACTATCTTTAACCATAACCCTAGATCTGATATTAGCCCTAACCCTAATCATAACCCTAAACCTAAAATAAACCATAGCTCTCATCCTAGCCCCAAATCTAGTCTTAATCATAACCCTAACCCTAACCATAGCCCTAACCCTAATTGTAATGCTCACCCTTTCTCTAAACCTATCTATAATGCCATTCCTTACCCTAAACTTAACCCTAAACCTAACACTAGGCCTAAGGTGAACACTAAACCCTAGCCCTAATCCTAGCCCTATTTTAACCCTATCCCTAACCCTAACCCTAACCCTAGCCCTAAGAGTAACTCTAACTCTCACACTAGCCCTATCCCTAATTCTAATCCTATCCATTACTGCAATCATAACCCTAGCCCTAAACCTAGCCCTGAACCTAGCCATAACATTGCCTAGTCTTTATTCCTAGTCCTTACCCTAGATCTAACACTAACTCGAAATCTCACCCTAACCCTAAGCCTAAGCCTAACATTAGAACTATCCCTATCTCTAATGGTAATCATAAAACTAGCCCTGAACCTAACCCTTGCAGTAAAACAAAACTGAGCAATAGCCCTAACACTAAACCTTAACTTAAACCAAAACTTAATACTGCACCTAGACCTATCCCTAGCCCTAATTCGAGTATAAATTTTAACCTTAATACTAACCCTAACTCTGATTCATATCCTAACACTCACCCTAGCTCTAAACAGCACCCTAAACTTAAACCAAACCCTTACAGTAACCCTAGCCTTAATTCGAGTCTTAACCATAACCCTAAAAATAAACCTGACCATGACTATTAAACTAACACTAAAACTAGCTCTAAATTTTATCCTAACCTTAAGCATAATTGTAACACTAGATGTTTAACCCCTAACCATAACCATAAAACTAACCCTAGAAACCCTAGTTCTTACATTAGCCATTGCTCTAACCCTATCCATAATCTTAAAACAAAAACTAGCTTTAATTTGAGTCCTAAACCTATCTTTAACCCTAACCCTAGCCCTAATCCTAGCTCTAACCGTATCCCTTACCCTATGCCAAACCCTAAACCTAATGCTAGTCCTAATCCTAACCCTAATCCTTAACCTAACACAAACCCTAACTCTATTACTAGCCCTAACCCTAGTCCTCATTCTAGCTCTAACCATAACCCAAACCCTAAACCTAACGCTGACCTTTATTATGACCCCAACACTAATCATAGGTCTAACCTGAAACTAACCCCAAACTGAACTCTAACACTAGCCCTATGGTAACCTTATACCTAAACCTAACCCTAACACTAGCCATAGACCTAAACTTAATCCTAATCTACTCAAAACTCTAGCCCTAGACCTAAAGAAAAAGCTAGCAGTAGCCCTAACAAAAACACTTAGCCTAAAGTCAAACACTAACCCTTCCCCTAGTCATAACCCTAGTCCTAATTCTGGTTTTCACATAAACCACAACTCGAAAATGAACACTGACCCAGACACTAACACTAACCCTAGTTCTAAACATCACCCTAACCATAAGCCTAACCCTAAAATTATACTTAGCTCTAACATTAACCCTAAAAGTAGCCTTAAAGATAACAGTGTTCTTACATTTTCCATAGCCCTACATATTGCAAAACCTAACCCAAGCCCTACCCTAGATTTAACCATAAAGCTAACCATAACCCTTACCTTAGCCTTAACCCTAAACCTAAGCCTAAACCTAGACCTAATCCTAAGCATAACACTGGCCCTATCACTAGCTCTACCCCTATCCATTACCCTAATGATAACACTAACGCTTCTGCTAACCCTAGGTCAAATGAAAATCCTATCCCTAACCTTAAACCTATCCATTACCATCCACCTAACCTCAACTCAAAACCTAAAAGTATCATTAACCTATTCCTAACTGTAATGATAACTTGAGCCTTAAACCTAAACCTTAATCTAATAAAAACCCTAACGCTGACCCTGATCCTAATAATACCCATAGCTCTAAACCTGACCTAACAAGAAACCTGACCCTTACTATAGACCTAGCTATAAACCTAACCCTAAAACGCTCTCTACCTCTAACCCTAAACCTGACATTAGCCAGAGCTCTAATCCTTGTTCTAATCCTATCACAAACCTTAGCCAAAATCCTAGCAACAATCCTTGCATTAATCATAAACTGAATCCTAACCATAACCCTAATTCTAATCCTCGACCTGGTTCTAAAAAGAGCTATAATAACATCCCTTAACCTAAACCTAACCCTAACCCTAACCCTAAACCTAATATTAACCCTAGCCCTAAACCTATGCCCAACCTTAACAATAACCCTAGTTCTAATCCCAGCCCTGTTTTAGCCCTCTCCCTGACCCAACCCTAACCCTAGACCTAACACTAATTCAAACTCTCGCCCTAGCATTATAACTAGTTCTAACCCTATCCCTTACCATCACCCTATACCTATCCCTAAACTTAGGCCTAATCCTAGCCCTATCTTTACCCCTAGCTCAAATCCTAGATCTAAACCTAACTCTAAATCTAACCCTAAACCTAAGCCTAAACCTCATACTAACACTAGCCCTAATCCTAACATTTATCCTAATACTAGCCGTAACTTTACCCCTAGTCCTAAAACAAAGCTGAATCATAACATGAACCCTAACACTTTACCTAAACCAAATCCTAACCCTACAACTAACCCTCATTCTATCTCTAATTCTAGTCCTAACTCTAACCTGAAAACTAATCCGGATCCTGACTGACCCTAACATTAAACCTAGCTCTAAACATCATCGTAACCATAAACTTAACCCTAACACTAGTTGTAGCCCTAACGCTGACCCTATCGGTAGCTCTAATCATAATGATACTTTGTACATTACCCGTAGCCTTAAACCTAGACTAACTCTAACTCTCATACTAGCGCTATCACTAGTTATAACCCTATTCCTTACCATAATCCTAAACCTAACCCCAACCCTAGTCCTAACCCTTGCCCTATCCTTATCCCTAGCCCTAGCCATAGATCAAAACCTAACTCTAAATCTAACCCTAACCCGAAGCCTAAGCGTAACCATTATAAATACATTTATATTTAGACTCTATGAATACAGATGTTAGCTTCAATTATTATTTAGAATATATTCAGTAGTTTTATATAAGGCATACCATTTCTGGTGGTGTATAGAGAACTGAGAGTCAGGGGTAGGAGGCTATGTTAAGGGCGAAAGGAGTGAGGGTATGTGATTTATCTAACTTGGCAACTTTGGAGTAGAATTCTAATGAATAGACAGGGGGAATTCATTGAAGAAGGTATAAATTCAAACTCCTTATCTGTATTCATAAAATTACCCTATGTGTAAATAGTAAAATCTAGGAGGCTGAAAGTGGGATAGAGTGAGAAAGACAAAAGAAGAAAAAATAACAAGGAAAGAAAGAAAGACAGGGAGAAAGAAAATAGAGCAAATGAAGAGGTGGTGAGGTGGGGTTACGCAATTCCTCTATATTATACTATTCTAGTGATTCAGTTCATAAAGTCCAATTTCATAGAAAGTTCTTGGTTTCACATATGTTGAGGTTGTGAGGAACAGAGTGGGAAGGGTAGAGGAGAATGGATGAGAAGAGCAAGAAAATAAAAGTAAGAAAGAAAAAATGTCTCTCAAAATTCTGTATTCTTTTCATGCAATAGGTGGAGTTGTCTATTCCTAGCTTGAGTATCTGTGCTCAAGGTGGTGGATGTAGCCAGGGTGAGAGGGCTTGAGCTTCTACATGGAACCTCCCTACTCTTATCTCTGAATTGGAAACCAGGTGCCTGTACAGTTGCTGTTCCTCATTGATAGCTACACCCCTCAAAACTTGTGAGAAAAATGTTGAGTTATCACAGCTGGAGGTAGGGGAGTTGGAAACTGGGTAGCTGATAAGCTACAGAATCCAGCTGGTAGCCACACCCACCAATAGATGAGGAATAAGCTTTTGCAAGATGCATTCCATCTATTACCCATGTATGGTGTTTGGTGAGGTGGGTGGTTCTGGAGTGATCTTGTGCTGTGTCCAGAGCTCGGTCTGGTGACCTGCAAGCAAATCCTCTGTGTTCCGTGCCACCTTCCATCTGCACAGAGAGCACCCATGTGGCTAAGACAGCTGTCTGTGCCCAGAGAAACTGCACAGCCTAGACTTCCATCTGTGCCGAGAGCACCCATGCGGCCCTAGTTTTCTTCAAATTTCTATGATGCTGGGCAGGATTCATCTTTTACATAGCCTTACTATGCTCCACAGGTTTTCACCTTCTTGGTTCAATGGTTTGCTGTCAGGAATAGTTTGTATTTTAAGGTTTCCCTTCATTATGGTTTATTGATGTGAATTAAAATTGAGCTGGAAATCAAACAGAGTTGGCAGGAGGTGCTCTAAACTTCACACAATCAGTTCTTAGTAGGCACTCTCTGGTTTCTTTCTTTTAAAGGTAGGCCAAACATGAAGCATGCAAAATAAACTGTATCTGAGAGCCCTTAAGGAGAAAACAGAGAAACATGTATGTACTGAATTATATCTCCCAAAAATTTGATCAGATTTCTTTGATACTACGCAGTATTCATCTTTTAGCTTGCTGCACTAGGCTCCCTATGGTTGGTACTTCTAGGATCAATGGTTCTCTAAACAGGTAAGTGTTAGTGTTACAGTTAGGGTTAGGGCTAGCTTTAGAGCTAGTGTTAGGGTTAGAGTTTATTTTGTTCAAATTTCTTTGATACTGGGAAGATTTATCTTTTACCTAGCCTTACTATGTGTCCCAGTTTGGGGCCTTCTCAGGTCAATGATTCGCTTTTGGGAATAGTTTTTTTTTTTTTAATGTCTCACTTCATTTTTACCTATATGGGTAAATAAGAATGGAGCTGGAAATCAGAGGGTTGGTGCTAGCTGGTGAAACTTCACATACTCAATCAGTTGTCTTTGAGCACTCTCTGGTTTCTTCCTTGAAAAAGTAGCCATAAGCTGTAGCATGAATAACAACTTTATCCAAGAGCACTTTAGGAGAAAACAGGTCAATATGCATGTACTGAAATACCTACCCCAATTATTTGGTCAGATTTCTTTGATACTGTGCAGGATTCATCTGTAAGCTTGCCACACTAGTCTCCCAAGTTTAAAACTTCTATGATCAAAGGTTCTCTTAATAGGTTAGGCTTAGTGTTATGGTCAGAGTTAGGGCAAGTGTTAGAACTAGTGTTAGGGTTAGAGTTAGTTTTTTTATCTTTGGATACTGGGCAGGATTTATCTTTTTCCTATTATTAGTATGCTCCCCATGTTTGGGCCTCCAAGGTAAAAAGGTTTGCTCTCTGGATCAGTTTTAATTTACATGCTTCACTTCATTTTGCCCTATAGGGGTGAATGGAAATGGAGCTGGACTCAAACAGGGTTTGTGCTATCTATTTGAAACTTCACACACTCAGTCAGTTCTCAGTGCACATTCTCTCTTTTGTTTCTTGTGGTAGTAGCCCAAAGCTGAATGAGAAAAAAAAACAGTTTTATCTGTGAGCCCTTTAGGAGCAAGCTTCAATTATTTTTGCATGGATTACTTTGATATTGTACAGGATTCATCCTTTTCCTAGTCTTAGTAGGATCCCCAAGTTTGGGTTTTCAAGGTTTTCCAGTTTACTGTCAGGAACAGTTTGAATTTTTAGGTTTCACTTTATTATGGCCTATAGATGTGAATGAAAATGGAGCTGGAAATCAAACAGAGTTAGTACTAGCTCCTTGAAACTTCACACACTCAATCAGCTCTCTGTGGATACTCTCGGGTTGTTCCTTGTGAAAGTACCTTAAACTGAAGCATGACAAAAAATGTATCCAAGAGCACATTAGGAGAAAACAGGGAAATATGCACATACTGAAATGCCTCCCCCAATTATTTGGTCAGATTTCTATGATACTGCACAGGATTCATCTATTAGCTTGCCCACTGGGCTCCTTTATTTGGGCACTACTATGATCAATTGTTTTCTAAACAGGTTAGGGTAGATTTAGTATTAGGTTAGGGTTAAGGTTACAGCCAGAGTTTTGTTAGATTTAGTTTTGTTTAAATTTCTTTGATACTGGGAAGGATTCAACTTTTACCAAACCTTACTATATTCTCTAGGTTTGGGCCTCTTGGATCAAGTGTTTTCCCTTCTGAACAGTTTGTATTTTAAGTTTTCATTTCATTTAGACTTCTGCGTGTAAATGGAAATGGAGCTGGAAATCCAACAGGGTTGGTGCTAGCTACTTCTTACCTCACACACTCAATCAATTTTCTAAGGGCATTCTCTGGGTTATTTCTTGTAAATGTAGCCCTAACCTGAAGCATGCAAAGCAACTTTATGTGAGAGCACTTTAGAAGAAAACAGGAAAATATGCATGTACTGAACTACCTTGTCAATTATTTGGTCAGATTTATTTGATATTGTGAAAGATTCATCTGTTAGCCTACACAACTTGGCTCCCCAAGTGTGGGACTTCTAGGATCAAAGGGACTCTAAATGGTTAAGGTTAGTGTTAGGATTAGTGTTAGGACTAGCATTAGAACTAGTGTTAAGAGTTTTTTTTTTTTTTCAAATTTCTATGATTCTGTGCAGGATTCATCTTTTTCCTATTTTGACTATACTTCAAATGTTTGAGACTCCTACATAAAGGGTTTACCTTCAGGAAAAGTTTCAATTTTCATGTTTCTCTTCTTTTTGCCCTATAGGGGTGAATGAAAATGAAGCTGGAAATCGAACAGGGTGTTGGCTAGCTGCTTGAAACTTTACACACTCCATCAATTTTCCAGGAGCATAATCTGATGTTTGCCATGGAAGTAGCCCTAAGATGAAGTAGAAAGTAACAGTTTTATCTCTGAGAGGTTTAGGGGGCAGCAGAATACTCATGTACTGGAAGAGCTTCAAATTATTTTGGTTGGATTAATTTGATACTGTAAAGATTCATTCTTGACCAAGCCTTAGTAGGCTCCCCAAGTTTGGGCCTTCAAGGTTCAATGGTTCAGTGTCAGGAACAGTTTGAATTTTTAGGTTGCACTTCATTATGGCCTATAGGTTTGAGTGCAATGGAGTTGGAAATCAAAGGGTTGGTGCTAGCTGCATGAAACTTCACACACTCAATCAGCTCTCTGTAGGCACTTTTTGATTTTTCTTTGTGAAAGTACCTTAAGCTGAAGCATGTAAAACAATTTATCCATGATCACTTTAAGAAAAAAATAGGGAAATATGAATGTACTGAAATACCTCCCCCAATTTTTCATCAAATATCTTTGATACTGCACAAGATTCATCTGTTAAGTTGTGCCGCTAGGCTCCCCATGATTGTGGCTTCTATGATAATAGGCACTCTAAACATGTTAGAATTAGTTTAAGGTTTGGTTAGATCTAGTGTTAGAGTGAGTTTTGTTCAAATTCATTGATATTTGGAATAATTCATCTTTTACCTAGCCTTACTATTTTCGCCAGGTTTGGGCCTTATCCCCTCAATGGTTTGCTGTCAGAAACAGTTTGTATTTTAAGGTTTCCTTCATTTTGACCTATATGGGTAAATGGAAAAGGAACTTGAAATAAAACAGGGCTGGTGCTCAATGCTAAAAACTGCACAAACTCAATCAGTTCTATGTGACCACTCTGGTTTCTTCCTTGTGAAAGATTCCCAAGGCTGAAGTATGCAAAAACATCTGTACCCGAAAGTACTGTAGGAGAAATCAGAGAAATATACATGTAGTAAACTACCTCCCCAAATTATTTGGTAAGATTTCTTTGATACTGAACAAGTTTCATCTGTTAGCTTGCCACACTAGGCTCCCTTATTTTAGAACTTCTATGATAAGAATTTCTCTAAACAGATTAGGGTTAGGTTTATGGTTACGGTAAGGGCTAGGTTTAAATCTAGTGTTAGGGTTACAGTCAGTTTTGTTCATGTATCTTTGATACTGGGAAGGATTCATGTTTTACCTAGCCTCACAATGTTCCCTGGTTTGGGCCTTCTCGTTCAATGGTTTGTTGTCAGGAACAGTTTGAATTTTAAGGTTTCACTTTATTTTGAACTATTTTGTTGAAGAGAAATGGAGCACGAAATAAAACATCATTGGTGATAGCTGCTTGAAACTGCACAAACTCACTCAGTTCTCTGTGGGCACTCTCTGGTTTGTTCCTTGTGAATATTGCACTCAGCTGAAACACGCAAAGCAACTTTATCCCAGAGCACTTTTGGAGAAATCCAGGAAATATGCATGTACTGAAACACTTCCCCCAATTATTTGCTCAGATTTCTTTGATACTGTGCAGGATTCATCTGTTAGCTTTCCCCACTAGGCTCACTTAGTTTGGGACTTCTATGATCAAAGGTTCTCTAAACAGGCTAGAGTGAGCTGTAGGGTTAAAATTAAGGATAGATCTAGTGTTAGGTTTACAGTAGTTTTGTTCAAATTGCTTTGATACGAGGCATAATTTATCTTTTATGCAGCCTTACTATGTTCCCCATGTATGGGCCTTCTAGGTTCACTGTTTTTTTTTTGTCAGTATTTCAGTTTTTATTTTAAGGTTTCACTTCATTTTGACCTATATGTGTAAATGGAAATTGAGCTGGAAATCAAACAGGGTTTTTTCTAGCTGCTTGAAACTTCACAAACTCAATCAGTTCTCAGAGCATCCTTGTGAAAATATACTAAAGATCAAGCATGCAAAAACAACACTATGCAAGAGCATTTTAGGAGACAACAGGAAAATATGCATGTACTAAACTGCCTCCCACAATCATTTGGTCAGATTTCTTTGATGCTGGGCAGGATTCATCTGTAAGCTTGCTCCACTAGGTTCCTCAACTTTGAGACTTCTATGATCGAAGGTTCTCTAAACAGGTTAGGGTTAGGCTTATGGTTACAGTTAGGTCTAGTGTTAGGGTTAGAGTTTGTCTTGTTCAAATTTCTTTGATACTGGGCAAGATATATTTTTACCTAGCCTTACTATGTTCCCCGGGTTTTGGCCATCTCAGTTCAGTTCTTTTCTGACAGGAACCATATGTATTTTATGGATTAACTTCATTTTGACCTACATTGATAAATGGACATGGAGCTGGAAATCAAACAAGGTTGGTTTTAACTGCTTGAAACTTCACACACTCAATCAGTTCTCTGTGGGCAGTCTCTGGTTTGTTCCTTGTGAAATTAGTAATAAGGTGAAGCATGAAATACAAATTTATCTAAGAACACTTTAGGAGAAAACAGGGAAATATGCATGTACTGAAATAGCTCCCCCAATTATTTTGTCTGATATCTTTGAAACCGCCTATGATTCATCCGTAAGCTTTCCAAACTAGACTCCCCAATTTTGAAATTTCGATCATCAAAGGTTCTCTAAAAAGATTAGGTTTAGGTTTAGACTTAGAGTTAGGACTAGGTTTAGACCTAGTGTTAGGGTTACAGTTAGTTTTTTTTTTTTAATTTCTATGATACTGGGCAGAATTCACCTTTTTCCTCTTTTGACTATACTCCAAATGTTTGGGCCTTCTTCATAAAAGGGATTTCTCTCAGGAACAGTTTCCATTTTCATGTTTCTCTTCTTTTTGCCTTATACAGGTGAATAGAAATGAAGCTGTAAATCAAACAGGGTTTGTGCTATATGCTTGAAACTTCACACACTCAATCATTTCTCAGTGAGCATTCTCTGGTTTGTTTCCTGTGAAGTATCCCTAAGCTGAAGTAGAAAGAAACAGATTTATCTCTGAGTGCTATACAAACAAGCAAAATACACATGTACTGAAAGAGCTTCTTACTTTTTGTTTGGATTACTTTAATGCTGTACAGGATTCATCTTTGACCAACGTTAGTAGGCTTCCCAAGTATGAGCCTTCAAGGTTCACTGGTTCAGTGTCAGGAAGAGTTTGAATTTTTAGTTTTCACTACATTATGGCCTATAGGTGTGAATGGAAATGGATCTGGAAATCAAACAGGGTTGGTGCTAGCTGCATGAAACTTCACACACTCAAACACTTCGCTGTGGGCATGCTCTGCTTTGTTCCTTGTGAAAGTACCTTAAGCTGAAGCATGACAAAACAATTTTTCTAAGAGCACTTTAGAAGAAAACAGGGGAAATAGGCATGTACTGAAATACCTTCCCGAATTATTGGTCAGAATTTTTAATACTGGATAGGATTCACCTGTTACCTTGCCCTACTAGGCACCACAAGTTGGGAACTTTTATGATCAAGCTCTATAAACAGGAAAGGCTTAGTTTTATGATTAGGGTTAGGGCCAGAGTTAGAACTAATGTTCAGGTTAGAGTTAGTTTTGTTCAAATTTCTTTGCTCTCAGTCAGGATTCATCTTTTACCTAGCATTATCATATTTCCCAGGTTGGGCCTTCTCAGTTCAAGGTTCACTCTCAGAAACAGTTTGTGTTTTAAGGTTTCACTTCATCTTGACTTCTATGGATTAAGTTTAGGTTTAGGGCTATGGCTCAGTTTTGTTTTAGGGCTAGGGCTAGGGTTAGGGCTAGATTTTGAATTTGTGTTAGGGTTAGGGCTAGTGTTAGGTTGAGGTTTAGGCTTAGGGTTAGGGTTAGATTTAGAGTTAGGGTTAGATCCAGCCTTAGGGTTAGGTCTAGGGTTAGTGTTATGGTAAGGTATAGGGTTGGAACTAGGAAAATGGCTAGGACGAGAGTTAGATTTTGATTTAGGACTTGGCTTATGGTTAGGGTTAGGGTAAAAGCTAAAATAGGGTTAGGATTATGACTAGGGTTAGTGTTAGGTTTAGGCCTAGGGGTAAGGATTAGTTTAGGATTTGCATTGGGGTTAGGATTAAGTTTAGGGAATGGGTGGGGTTTTAGCTAGCTTTAGGTCTAGGGTGAGGGTTAGAATTAGGATTAGGGCTAGGGTTAGTCTTTAGGTTAGGATGAAGGCTACGTTTAGGACTAGGGCTTCTGTTAGGTTTAGGGCTAGAACTAGGGCTTTGGGTAATGTCAAGTCTAGGGTTATAATTAAAGATAGTTTTAGGGTTAGGTTATGGTTAAGTCTAGTGTCAGAGCTATGTTTACAATAAGGATCAGGTTTAGAGTTTGGGGTATTATCAGGGTTATGGTCAGGGTTAGCATTTGGTTTAGGTCAAAGTTGAGGTTTAGGGCTTGAATTAGTGTTAGGTTTAGGCTTAGGGTTAGGGTAATGGATAGGGTTAGGTTTACGTTTCATTTAAGGTTTCGGGTAATGGATGGGTTAGGTTTAGCAATAGGGTTAAGGTTAGCATTAGGTTAGGGTTATTTTTAGTATAATGGATAGATTTAGAGCTAGGGTTATGGTTAGATTATGGTTTGGATTAAGTCTAAAATTAGAGTTAGGTTTAGGGCTAGGATTAGGGTTTTGTTTATGGTAAGTGTTAGGTTTAGGGCTAGGGTTATGGTTAGGATAGGGTTAAGGTTAGTGTTTGAGCTAGGGTTAGTTCTAGCGCAAGGGTTATGTTTACATTTAGGTCTAGGGATATGTTTATGGTTAGGATTTGGTTTAGGGTTCGGGTTATAGCTAGAGTTTTCATTACAGTTAAGTTTGGGTTTAGGGTAATGGATAATTTTAGATTTGTGTTTAGGGTGAGGGTTAGGTTATGCATTCAGGCTAGTCTTATGATTAGGTTTAGTGTAAGGCTTAATGTTTCAGCTAGGGTTAGGGCTATGGTGAGGTTTAGGTTTATGGTTAGGTGTTGGGATACATTTATGGTTAGGGTTAGTTTTAGTGTTAAAAACTAACCCTAAACCTAATGAAACCCTAGCCCTAAACCCAACCCTAACCCTAAGCATAACCATAACCCAGACCTAACACTAAAACTAACACTCCCCTTCACCATAACCATAGCTTAATCCCTAACCCTTACCCTAACCCTAACACTAGCCTGGCCCTAACCATAATGCTAACTCTAGCCCTAACCATAACACTAAACCTAGCCCTTATTCTAGCCCTAATTTAGCCCTATTCCTAACCCTAACCCTAACCCTAGAATTAAGACAAACTATAATTCTCACACAATACCTATCCCTACTTCTAACCCTTTCCCTTACCATAACCCTATCCCAAGCTCTAACACTAGTTGTAACCCTTGCACTATCCTAAGCCCTTGCACTAACTCTAGATTGAAACCTATCTCTAAAACTAACCCTAACCGGATGCCTCAGCCTAACCCTGATACTAACTCTAACTAAGCTCTACTTTGAAACATGAACTAACCCTAAACATAACCATGACCCTGAATCATATCCAAACACTAAACCTAGCTCTAAACATCACCATAACCTTAATCCTAAGCCTAACCCTAGACCTAGCCCTAAACCTAACCCTAAAACTAACCCTAATCATAACCCTAGTTCTTACAATAGCCGTAACCATAACACTACCCCTAAACATAATACAAAACTAGCCCTAATATAAGCCCTAACACAAGCATTAACCATAAACCTAACCCTAATCCTGGTCCTAACCCTAGATCTAACCCAATTCCTTACCCTAAGCCAAACCATCACCATAATGATAACTGTATTCTTAGCACTAATCCTTAGCCTAACCAAAACACTAACTCTATAAATAGACCTAACCCTAGCCTTCATTCTAGATCAAACCATAACCCAAACCCTAACCCTATCCCTGACCATTATTCTGACCCTAACACTAATCTTAAGTGTAAATCTAAATCTAATCCTAAACTGAACCCTAACTCTAGCCCTACTGGTAACCTTATACCTATACCTAATACTAGCCCTAGAACTAAACCTAATCCTGATTCTAGCCATAACTATAGCTCTAGACCTAAAGACGAACTAGACCTAGCCTTAAGAATAACCATTAACCTAACCCTAACTCTAACCCTACCTCTAGACCTGAACATAGTCCTAATTCTGGCTTTAACACTAACCATTACCATACCCGAAAACTGTCACTGACACTAACACTAAAACTAGCTCTAAACGGCACCCTAACCCTAAAAATAACCCTAAAACTACACGTAGCCCTAGCATTAACCATAAAAATAGTCCTAACAATTAAACTATTTCTTACAATAGCCATAGCCATAACCTATTGCAACACCTGGCCCTAATCCAAGCCCTACCTTAGCTTTAACCCTAAAGATAACCCTAACAATAACCCTAGCCCTAACCAAAACACTAAGCCTAACCCTAGACCTAATCCTAACTATAAGCCTAGCCCTAACACCAGCTCTAACCCTATTCATTACCCTAAGATAACTATAATTCTTATGCTAACCCTAGGTGGAACCCTAATTCTAGCACTAGCCTTAACCCTATCCATTGACCTACACCTAACCTGAACACTAAACCTAACTGTGTCATAACCCAATTCATAAACTTAAGACTAATTTGAGCCCTAACCCTTATTCTTAGCCCTAGCACTAACCCTAGATCAAATCTTAACTCTAAATCTAACCTTAACTCGATGCCTAAGCCTAATCCTATAAATAGTCCTAACCCTAGCCCTAACAACCCTAGCCGTAATTTAGCCCTATCCCAAAACCTAACCCTAACCCTAGCCCTAAGACTAATTCTCTCACACTATCCCTATAACTCGTTCTACTCCTGTCTCTTACCATAACCCTAATCAAAGCCCTATTCCTAGTGCTAAACCTTGCTATATTCTTATCTATAGCACTAACCTTCGGCAAAACATAACCTAAATCGAGCTCTTACCTGAAGCCTAAGAGTAGCTCAAACCATAACACTTATCCTAAAACGAGCACTAACCCTAGACCTAGTCCTAAAACAAAACAGAGCCATAGCTCTAGCCCTAATCATTAACCTAAACCAAACCCTAACTTTACACATAGACCTAACCCAGCCAAAATTTAGTTGGAAGCCGAACCCTAAATCTAACCCTGAACCTGACACTGACCATAACACTTCTAGCTCTAAACATCACCTTTACTCTAAACCTAACCCTAATACTAAACCTAGCACTAACACCCTAAAACTAGCCCTAATTTCAAACCTAGTACTTACATTAGCTGTAACCCTAACCCTAGCCCTAACATAACCCAAAACCAAGCTCTAATCAGAGCCCTAACCCTAGCTTTAAACCTAATTGTAACCTAACACTAGCCCTAATTGTAACCATAACTCTAGCCTTAAACTGATCTCTAACTCTATCCATTACCATAACCATAACAATAAACATAATGATAACCCTAGGCATAAACCTAACCCTATCTGGAATCCTAACCCTACCATTACCCTAAACTTAACCTGAATCCTAAACCTAAACCTATCATTACCCTAACCCTAATCCTAAAACTAATTCAAGGCAAAACTTGAAACCTTAACCTATCCCAAACCGTAAAGTAAACGTTGACTTTAATAATACCCCTAGCTCTAAACGTGATGATAATCCAACACCTAACCTTTAGCCTACACATAGCCATGAACCTAATCCTAAAACTATCTTTAACCATAATTCTGGAACTGAAATTAGGCCTACCCTTAATTCTAGCCCTAACCATAAAAAAAAAAAAAAACACCTAGCCCTCATCCTAGCCCTAAACCTAGCCTTAATTATAACCCTATCTCTAGCTCTACACCTAACTCTAATTCTAACCCTCACCCTACCACTAAACCTAGATATAATGTCATCCCTTACTCTAAATTGAAACCTAAATGTAACCCTAACACTAGGCTTAAGCTAAACACAAAACCTATCTCTAATCGTAGCCCTAATTTAGCTCTATCTCTAACCCTATGCTAACCCTAACCATAAGACTAACTCTAACTCTTGCCCTATCCCTATCCCTAGTTCTATCCCTATCCACTACCGTAAACCTAACACTAGCCATAACACTTGCCCTAAAGTTTGTCCCAGCCCTAATCCTAACTCTAAATCTAACTTTAAAACTAAGCCTAAGCCTAACACTAACACTAGCCCTAACCCTAATGATAATCGTAAAAGTAGCCCTAATCCTAATCCTAGCAGTGAACCAAAAGTGAATGATAGCCCTAATCCTAAACCTTAACTTAAACCAAACACTAATACTACAACTAGACCTAAATCTAGCCCTACTTGGAGTCCTAAGCATCACCTTAAAAATAATCCTGACACTGACTCATATTCTAATACTCACCTAGCTCTAAACACGGCCGTAAACTCAAACTGAACATTAACATTAATAGCTTTAATTCGAGTCTTAATGTTAACTTTAAAACTAACCCTGACGCTGACTCCTATCCTAACAAGAACCATAGCTATAAATATTACCCTAACCTTAGAAGTAACCCTAGCACTCAACCTACCCCTAACCCTAACCCTAAAACTTACCCTAGTGATAACCCTAGTTCTTACATTAGACATTGCCCTAATCCTAGCCCTAATACTAACACAAAACTAGTCCTAAACTGAGCCCTAAACCTAGCTTTAACTCTAACTCTAACCCTAACCATAGCCTTAACCCTAGATTTAAATCAATTCTTTACCCTAAGCGAAACCCTAAACCTAAGAGTAAACCTAGATCTATCCCTAGTCCTTAGACTAACCAAAACCCTAACCCTATTAAGAGTCCTAAGCCTAGCCTTAATTTTAGCTCTAACACTATCCCAAACTCTAAACCTAACCCTGACCCTTATTCTCACCTTAACACTAAACCTAGGTCTAACCCTAACCCCAAACCTAACCCAAAATTTACCATAATCCTATACATAGAACTAACTCTGAACCTCACTCTCAGCCTAGCCCTAATAATAGCTCAGAACCTAACCCTTACGCTAAACATAACCCTAAACCTAATCCTAGTTCTAACCCTCACCTTAACCCTAACACAATACCTAATCCTAACCATAACACTAGCCCTAACCTTAACTCTAACTGTATCCATTACCCTAAAAATAACCCTTACCATAATGCTAACCCTAGGATTAACCCTAACCCTATCGTTTTCCCCAAACCTATCAATTACCCTAAACCTAAACCTAACCTGAACCCTAAACCTAACCCAATCATTACACTAACCCTAACCCTAATGCTAATTTGAGCCCTAATCTAACCTCAAACATAAACCAAACCCTAACACTTAGCCGTGACCCTAATAATTCCCCTAGCTCTAAACATGACTCTTACCCTACCTAACCCTTACACAAGACCCAGCCTTAAACCTAACTCTAAAACTATTAATAAACTTAACCCTAGACCTGATATTAATCCTAGCCTAAATCCTAAACCTAATCCTAACACAAACCCTAGCCCTTAGCCTCGCCCTAAACATAGCCTTAATTTTATCCCTAACCCAAACTTCAGGCCTAACCCTAACACTTACCCTATCCCTAATCATAGCCCTAATTTAGCCCTATCCATAACCCTAACCCTAACTCTAGCCCAAAGACTAACTCTAACTCTCACCCTAACTCTAACCCTAATTCTAACTCTGTCTCTTACTAGAACCCTAATCCTAGCCCTAACCCTTGGTGTAGCCCTAGCCTTATTCATAGCCCTGACCATAACCCTAGATCTCACCCTAACTCTAACCCTAACCCTAATCCTAATCCTAAACCTAAACCTAACACTAGCCCTAATGTTAACCCTCATCCTAAAACTAGCTGTAACCCTAGATCTAGCCCTCAAACAAAAGCGAGTCATAGCCATAAACCTAAACGTTAAAGTAATCCAAACCCTAACCCTACACCTAGCCCTAACCATATCCCTAATTCTAGTCCTAACCCTAACCTGAAAACTAACCCTGACCCTGACTATGACCATAACTCTAACCCGAGGTCTAAACTTCACTTAACCCTAATCCTAAACCTAACACCAAACCTAGATTTAAAACACTAAAATTAACCATAATTATAAGCCTAGGATTTACATTAGCTGTAACCCTAACCCTAGCAGTAACTTAACTCAAACCCTAGCCTTAATCATAACCCTAGCCCTAGCCCTAAACTGATGTCTAACTCTATATATTACCATAACCATAACCCTAAACCTAATGCTAATTTGAGCACTAACTTTAAATCTTAACCTATCCCAAACCCTATCCCAGAAGTTGACCCAAATAATACCCCAGTTCTAAACCTGATGCTAACCTTAAACCTAACCCTTACACTAGAAATATCCATAATCCTAACCCTAAAACTATCTTTAACCATAATTTTCACTCTGAAATTAGCCCTAGCACAAAACCTAGCCCTAACCCACCCCCCCCCAAAAAAAAAATCCTAGCCATCATCGTAGTCCTAAAACTGGCCTTAATCATAACCCTAACTCTAACCACAGCCCTAACCTTAATTCTAACAATCACCCTACCTCAAAACCTAGCTATAAAGCCATCCCTTACCACAAACTTTGCTGTAACTCTAAACCTAAATACTAAACTCCAACTCTAAACTCTAACCCTAAACCTAACCCTTAGCCTAACCCTTGGCTTAAGGTAAACACTAAAGCTAGCCCTAATCCTAGCCCTAATTTACCCCTGCTCTAAACCTATTCCTAACCTTAGCCCTAAGATTAACTCTTGCCCTAACCCTATGCCTAGATCTAACTCTATCCCTTACCATAATCCTAAACCTAGCCATTACCCTTGCCCTATCCTTAGTTCTAGGCCTAACCCTAGATCTATCCCTAATTCCATATTTAACCCTAAACCTAAGCCTAAGCCTAACACTAACAATTGCCCTAACTCTAACCCTAGGACTAAAACAAAACCGAGCATTAGCTATAATCCTAAATATTAACTTAAACCAACACTAACACTACAACTAGACCTAACCCTTGCCCTAATTCTAGTCCTAACCTTAACCTTGAAACCAACCCTAACACTGACTCATAACCTAATTCTTCCTAGCTCTAAACATCACCCTCACGTTAAACTGAAACCTAACAGTAAACCTATCCCTAATTTGAGTCCTAACTCTAACCCTAAAACTAAGCCTAACCCTAACCCCTATCCTAACACGAACCCTAGCTCTCTCTCTCTCTCTCTCTCTCTCTATATATATATATATATATATATATATATATATATATATACTCTAACCTTAAATCTAACCCTAACACTAAACCTAGCCCATACCCTAACACTAAAACTAAACCTAATGGTAAACCTAGTTCTTACATTAGCCATTTCCCTAACCATTACCCTAAACCTAACACAAAACATAGGCCTAATCCGAACCCTAAACCTAGATATAACCCTAAATCTAACCATAACCATAGTCATAACCCTAGCTCTAAACCAATCCCTTACCCTAAGCAAAACCCTAAACTTACGGGTAACCCTAGACCTCTCCCTAATCCTTAGGCTTACCCTATTAATAATAACCCAAATAATAGTCCTTACCCTTGACCTCATTTTAGATCTAACCCTAGCCAATACCCTAACACTAATGCTAATGCTTCTACTGACACTACCACTAATCCTAGGTATAATTCTAATCTTAACCCTAACCCAAAACCTACCTTAATCCTATCCCTAGACCTAATCCTGAACCTAACTCTCAGCATAGCCCTAACCATAGCTCAGAAACCAACACTTACACTAAACAAAACCTTAACCTAACCTTTGTTCTAACCCTCACCCTAACCCGAAATCAAGACCTAATCCTAACCATAATCCTAGCCCTAACCTTAAGTCTAACTGTATCATTACCCTAAACATAACCCACACCCTATTGATAACCCTAGGCCTAACCCTAAACATAATACTATCCCCAAACTTATCAATTTGTCTAAACCAACCCTCAATCCTAGACCAAATCCAATCATTGCACGAACCCTAACTCTAATGCTAATTCAAGCCCTAAACCTAAACTCAAACCTAAACCAAACCCTAACTCTGATATTTACCCTAATAATTCCCCCAGCTCTAAACCTCACTCTTACCTTATACCTAACCCTTACACTAGACCTAGCCATAAAACTAACCCTAAAAGTATTCCTAAGCATAAACCTAGACCTGATATTAGCCCTAGCCATGATACTAGCCCTAACCCTAACATAAACCCTAGCCCTTATCCTGGCCCGAAACATAGACTTAATTATAACCCTAACCATAACCCTAGGCCTAACCCTAACAATAACCCTAGCTCTAATCTTAGACCTAATTTAGCCTTATCCCTAACATTAACCCTAACCCTAGCCCAAAGACTAACTCTCACCTTAGTCCTAAAGCTAGTTCTAACCCTATACTTTATGGAACCCTAATCCTATCCCAAAGCCTAGGTCTAACATAGCCCTATTTATTGCCCTAGAAGCAACCCTAGATCTAACCCTAACTCTAAATCTAACACTAAACCTTAGCCTAAACCTAAACCTAACACTAGCCCGAAACCTAAGGCTAATCCTAAAACTAATCCTAACCCTTAATATAAACTAAGCCCTAACCCTACACTTAGCCATAACTCTAGCCCTAATTTGAGTTTTAAGCCAAACCCTAAAAATAACCCTGACCCTGACTCTAACCTTAACACTACCCCTAGCTCTAAACATCACTCTAACCCTATACCTGAACCTAACAATAGACCTAGCCCAAACCCTAACCCTAAAATTAGCCCTAATCTCAACCTTGTTACTTACATTAGCCATAACCCAAAACCTAGCCTTAACTTAAACAAAACTTAGCATTATTCTGAGCCCTATTCCTAGATTTACATCTAACCCTAACCCTAACATTAATCGTAACTATAACCATAGCCATAAACCTAGATTTATCCCTAACCCTAACCCTAAGCCTAACCCTATCAGTAATCATAACAATAACCCTAGCCATACCCTTATCTCTAACCCTATCCATTACCCTAAACATAAACCTAACCCTAATGCTAAACCTGGGCCTAAACCTAACTGTATACCTAATCCTAACCCTATGCATTACACTAAACCTAACCTGAAACCTAAACCTAACACTATCTTTACCCTAATCCTAACTCTAATGCTAACTCGAGCCCTAACATTAAACCTTAACCTATCCAAAACACTAATCGTGACACTGACCCCAATAGTATACTTAGCTCTAAACCTGACCCTAACCCTAAACCTAACATTTACATTAGACATAGCCATAAACCTAACCCTAAAACTATTTTTAACCATAATACTAGACCTGAAATTAGCCCTAGCTGTAATCCTAGCCCTAAACCTAGGCTTAATCCTAACCCAAACCATAACCCGAGCCCTAACCCTAATTCTATTCCTCACCCTACCTAAACTTACCTATAACCTCATCCTGTACCCCAAAACTAACCATAAGCCTAAACCTAACCCTAACCCTCATCCTAAACCTAGGCCTAACACAAAGCCTAGTGTTAATCCTAGCCTTTATTTAATCCTATCCTAACCCTAAACCTAGCCATAAGACTAACTCTAATTCTTGCCCTAGCCCTAGCCCTAGTTCTATCCTTAGCCTTAATCCTAACACTAGATCTAAGCTTAAGTCTAAATCTAAACCTAACTTTAAATTTATCTCTGTCAATAATCCTAAATTAAACTCTAAAACTACCCCTAACCATAACACTAATCCTAAAACTTGCTCTATCCCTAGCACTAGCCATAAACCAAAACCAAACCATAGCCCTAATCCTAAACCTTAACCTAAATCAAACCCTAACCCTTAACCTAAATCACACCCTGACCCTACAAAGAACCCTAAAACTAGCTCTAAAACTAACCCTGACCCTGACACTGACCCTAACACTAATCCTAGTTATAAACATCACCCTAACCTTAAATTAACCCTAACACTGTATCTAGCCTTAACTTAACCCTAAACCTAGCCTTAATCATAACCTTAGTTCGTACATTAGTCATAGTCCTAACCATAGCCCTAACCCTAACACAAATTTTACCCCTAATCCAAGCAATAACCCTAATACTAGCCCTAACCATAACCCTAAACCTAGCCCTAAACCTAACTCTAAACCTATTTCTTACACTAAGCCAAACCCTAACACAAATGCTAACCCTAGTCCTAGTCCTTAGCCTAACTTAAACTCTAAGTGTAATACTAGTCTTAACCCTAGCACCCATTCTACTTCTAAACCTAACCCTGACCCTCATCAGACTCTAACAGTAACCCTAGGTCTAAACATGACCCTAACCCTAAACCAAACCCTAAAACTAGCCCTACGGGTAACCCTATACCTATACCTTAGCCTAACACTAGACCCAGACCAAAAGCTAATCCTAAATATAGCTATAACTCTTACTCTAGACCTAAACAAAAACCTAGCACTAGCCCTAACAATAACTCTTAATCTAAACTGAACACTTACCCTACCCCTAGACATAAACCTAGTCCTAATTCTGGCTCTAACCTTAACCCTAACCCTATCCCCCAAACTGACCCTGATTCTAACACTGAACCTAGGTTTAAACCTGACACTAACCCAAAACCTAGACCTAACACTAGACCTAGCCATAACCCTAACCCTAAAACTAGCCCTAACATAACCCTAGCTGTTACATTTCCCATAGCCCTTAACAGTAGCCCTAAACCTAATACAAAACCTAGCCCTAATCCTAGGCCTAAACTTAGCTCTAATCGTAACCCTCAGCCTAACCCTAGCCCTAAACCTAGCCCTAACCTAATGCTCGCCTTAGACCTAACCCTAGCTCCAAGCCTAACCTTTACACTAAACATAATCCTAGCTCTATCCTAAACCCTAACCCTAACCCTAGCCCTAATCCTAATGTTAAAACTAGCCTAATCTTTGGCTATAACCATATCCATTACCCTAAACCTAAGCCTAACCCTAATTATAACACTATCCCTAACACTAAAACTAACTCTAACCATAAATATAAACCTAGACTTAAACCTAAACCTAACCCATGCCCTAGCCCTAACCATAGCTCAAACACTAACCCTTACCATAACCTAACCACAAACCTAGCCCCAAACCTAACACTTACCCTAACCCTAAACCTTACCCTAAATCACACCCTAGCACTATCCCTAAACCTAGCCCTAATCTTAGACTTAATCAAAACCATAACCTAGACCTAACCCTAGCTTTAAACCTATCCATTAAACTAAACATAACCCTAACCCTAATGCTAACCCTAACCCGAATGCTAAACCTAACCCATCTATTACCCTAAACCTGAACTGAAACCTAAACTAAACCTTATCTATTACCCTAAATCTAAACCTAACCCTAAAGCTAATTTGAGCCCTAACCCTAAACCTTTAGCTAAACCAAATGCTAACCCTGACCCTGACCCTAATATTAACCCTAGCACTAAAGTTTACCTTTAACCCAAGCTTAACTCTTAAACTAGACATAGACATAACCTAACCCTAAAACTATCCTTAACATTAACCCTAGACCGGATATTAGCCCTAGACCTGGACCTAGCCATAACCCTAACAGAAACCCAAGCCTAAACCTAGCCTTAATCCTAAACTGAACATAACCCTAGGACTAATCAGAATTCTAACACTCTCCCTAGCCCTAAAGCTAGCTATAACCCCACCCATTCCCCTAATCTTAAACTTAACACCAATGCTAACCCTAATTCTAGCCCAAACTCTTGGTGTAACCTCAACACTAACCCTAGCCTTAATCCTAACCCTAATTTAGTCCTAACCCTAACCCTAACTCTAGCCCTAATTCTAGCACTAATTTAGCCATAACCCTAACACTAACTCTAGCCCGAATCCTAGCCCTAATTTAGCCCTAACCCTAGCCTTAACCCTAGCCCTAATTCTAGCGCTAATTTAGCCCTAACCCTAATCCTAACCCTAAAACTACTACTATGACTAACTCTAAATGTCACCCTGGCCGTATCCCTAGATCTAAGCATATTCGTTACCATAACCCTAACACTCACCCTCACCCTAGCTCTAGCCCTAGCCCTAACCCTAGATCTAACCCTAATTATAAATCTAACCTTAACTCTAAGCCTAAACCTCAACCTAACCCTAGACCTAACCCTGATGCTAATCCATAATCTAGCCATAACGGTAGCCCTAGACCTAAAACAAAACCAACCTAAACCAAACTCTAACCGTCCAACCAGTACTAACTTTAGACCTAATTCGAGTTCTAACCCTAACCCTAAAACTAAACCTGACTCTGACATTGACCCTAACATTAATCCTTGCTCTAAACATCACCCTAACCCTAAACCTAACCATAACACTAGACCTAGCCCTAACGCTAACCCTAAAACTAGCACTGATTGTAACACTAGTTCATACATTAACCATAGATTTAACCCTAGCCCTAACCAAACCCCAAACCAAGCCCTAATCTGAGCAGTAATGCTAGGTTTAACCCTAACACTAAACCTAACCCTTACCCAGAACCTAGCCCTAAACCTTACCCTAACACTAGCCAGAATTCTAATCATAACCATAGCCATATCTCTAGCTCTAACCTATCCATTACCCTAACAATAACCATAACTACAATAGAAACCCTATGCTGAACCCTAAACTTATTCCTAACCCTAACCTATTTCATTAACCTAAACCTAACCCTATCATTACCCTAACCCTAACTCTAATGCTAATTCGAGCCCTAACCCTAAACTTTAACTAACCCAAACCATAACTCTGACCCTTCCCATGATAATATACCAAGCTCAAAGCCTGACCCTACCCCTAAACCTAACCGTTATGCTAGACCTACCCATAAACCTACCATAAAACTATCCCTAACCATAACCTTAGGCCTGACATTTGCCCTGGCTGTAATTCTGGCCCTATCATTAACACAAACCAAACCCATAACCCTAGCCCTAATCCTACACATAACCCAAGCCCTAAATTTATATCTAACCCTATCAATTACCCTGAACATAACTCTAAATATAATGCTAACCCTAGGCCTAAATCTAACCCTATCCCTCACCGTAATCATATCCATTATGCTAAATCTAACCTGAACCCTAAACCAAACCCTATCATTACCCTAACCCAAACCCTAATGCTAATTTGAGCCCTAACCCTAAACCCTAACCTAAACAAACCCTAACCCTGACCCTGACCCTAATAATAAATGGCTCTAAATTTGACCCTTACCTAAACCTAACACTTACACTAAACATAGCCATAAACCTAACCCTAAAATTATCCCTAACCATAACCCTAGACCTGACATTCACCCTAACACTAATCGTAGCTCTAACCTTAACACAAACTTTAGCCCTAAACCTAGCCTTAAACATAACTCTAATGAAACCCTAGCCCTAACACTAATTCTAACCTACACCCTTAGCGTTATCCCTAGGTCTAACTCCATCACTTACACTAAACATAACCCGAAGCCTAAAACTAACCCTAGGCCTAAACATAACCATAAACCTAGCCCTATTCCTAGCCCTAATTAAGCCCTATACCTAACCAAACACTAAGCTTAGCTGTAAGACAAACTCTCATTCTCATCTTATCCCTATTCCTATATCCAACCCTATCCCTTACCATAACCCTAATCCTAGCCATAAACCAAGACCTAACAATAGCCCTATCCTTAGCCCTAGACCTAACACTAGATTTAATCCTAAATCTAAATCTAATTTTAAACCTATGCCTAACCTAAACCTAACACTAGCACTAAACCTAATGCTAAGCCTAAAACTAGCCCTAACCATATCCTAGCCCTAAAACAAAACCAAGTCATAGTCCTAACTTAAAAACTTAACGTAAACCAAAACCTAACCCTTCACCTAGACCTAACCTAGACAAGGCAGCAGAACACAACAGACACTAGTATGGTAACATGTAAATCAATGGATGTGTAACTGATGTGATTCTGCAATCTGTATATGAGGTAAAAATGGGAGTTCATAACCCACTTGAATCAAAGTGTGAAATATGATATATCAAGAACTGTGTAATGTTTTGAACAACCAACAATAAAAAATTAAAAAAAAAAACAACGTAAACCAAAACCTAACCCTTCACCTAGACCTAACCTAGACCTTATTCGAGTCCAAACCCTAACCCTAAAACTATCCCTGACATCACTTTAATGTTATACCTAATCCTACCACTAGACCTAGTCCTAACCCTAATCCTATAACTAGCCCAAAATAGTAACCATATTCCATAATTGGCCATAACTCTAAAACGAACAATAACTCTAACCAAAACCTAGCCTTAATGCAATACATTACCCTAGTTTTAACCCTAAACCTAACCCTAACACTAGACCTAACCAAACACTAGAACATAGCCTAACCCTAGCTCTAATTCTATCCCTTATCCTAAGCTAACCCGAAACCTAATGCTAACCCTAGGCCTAATATTAATCCTTAGCCTAACCCAAACCCTAACCCTATTACTAGACCTCACCCTAGCCCTCATTCTAGCTCTAACCCTAACCCAAACCCAAACCCTAACCCTGACACTTATTCTGACACTAACACTAACTCTAGGTCTAAACCTGACCCTAACCTGAAACTGAACCCTAACATTAGCCCTACCATTACTCCTATAGTTAAACCTAAACCTAACACTATCCCTAGACTTAAACCTAATCCTAAATCTAGCAATATCTCTAGCCCTAGACCTGAACAATAACCATTTACCTAAACCAAACACTAACCCTACCCCTACACCTAAACCTAGTCTTAATTCTGGCACTAACCACAACACTAACTCTAACCTCAACATTGGCACTGACCCTAGCATAATCCAAGCTCCAAAGCTCACCCTAACCCAAAACCTAATCCTATACCTAGTCATAACCCTAACCCTAAAACTAGCCCTAATCATAACCCTAACTCTTACATAACCCATGGCCCTAACCCTAGGCCTAAACTAACACAAAACCTAGCCCTAATCCTAGGCCTGGACATAGACCTAAGTGTAACCCTAAACCTAACCCTAGCTCTAACCCTAACCCTAATCCTCGCTTTAGACCGAACCCTAGCTCAAAGCCTAAACTTTACCCTTAACATAAACCTAGCCCTATCCCAAACCTTCACCTAACACTAGCCCTAATCCTAACCTTAACCATAGCCCTAAACACAGCTCTAATTATATCCAATACCCTAACCCTAGGCCTAATCCTAACCATAAACCTAGCCTTAAACCTAGATTTAATTCTATCCATTACCCTAAACATAATCCTAACCCTAATGCTAACTCTAGGCTTACACCTAACCTTATTCCAATGCCTAAACCTATCCATTGCCCTAAAACTAACCTGATTCCTAATCCTAAGACTATTCATTACCTTAACCCTAACTCTAACCCTAATGCTAATTCGAGCCCTAAACCTAAATCTTATCCTAAACCAAACCAGAAGTCGTACACTGAACCTAATAATACACATAGCTGTAAACTTGACCTTACCCTAAATCTAACCCTTACACTAGACCTAACCATAAACCTAACCCGAAACTTATCCCTAACCATAACACTAGACCTGATATTAGTCCTATCCCAAATCGTAGCCCTAACCCTAACACGAACACTAGCTCTCATCCTAGCCCCAAACCTAACCTTAATCATAACCCTAACCCTAATTCTAATCCTTTCCCTAGCCCTAAACATAGTTATAACCCCATCGCTTACCCAAACCTAACCCAAACTCTAATGCTAAAACTAACCCTAGCCCTAATACTAAAACTAACCCTAACCCTAGTTTTAAGACTAACTATAACTCTCGCACAAGCCCTAGCCCTAATTCTAACCCTAACACTTACCGTAACTTTATTCCTAGCCATAGCCTAGAATAAACCTAGCCCTAACCTTACACCTTGCCCTAACCCTAGATCTAAACCTCACTATAAATCTAACCCTAATTCTACACCTAACTCTAACCCTAACACTAGCCCTAATCCTAATGCTAATACTAAAACTAGTCCTAACCTTAGGCTTAGCTCTAAAACAAAACTGAGCCATAAAACTAACTCTAAACTTTTACCTAAACAAAATCCTAATCTTAGATCTAGCCCTAAGCCTAGTCCTAATTTGAGTCCTAATCTTAACCCTAAAACTACCCCTGAACCTGTCTCTGACATTAACACTAACCCTAACTGTAAACATCACCTTAAACCTAAACCTTACCCTAACACTAGATGTAGTCATAACCCTAATTCTAAAACTAGTACTAATCACAACCGTAGATCATACATTAGCCATAACCTTAAACTGAATGCTAACCAAAACGTAGCCCAAATCTGAGACCTAACCATAGCTTTCACCCTAACCTTAACCCTAACCTTAGCCCTAAACGTAACCTGAACCCTAGCTCTAACCTTATTTTTTACCCTAGCCAAACCCCAACCCTAATGCTAACCCTAGTCCTAAAACTAATCCTTAGTCTAACCCAACCCTAACCCTATTACTAGTCCTAACCCTAGCCCTCATTCTTGTTATAACCATAAACCTAATCCTAACCCTAACCCTGACCCTTATTCTGACCTTGATCCTAAACCAAACCCTAACACTAGCCCTACCCATAACCCTATATCTAAACCTAACCCTAATACTAGCCCTAGAATACACCTAATCCTAAATCTAGCCATATCTACAACCAAGACCTAAACAAAAACCTAGCCCTGGCTATAATGATAACACTTAACATAAGCCAAACACTAACCTTACCTCTAGACCTAACCAATCTTAATTCTGACTCTAGCCCTAACCCTAACCCAAATCCAAACACAGACCCTGACAATTACACTAACCCTAGCTATAAAAATGACCCTAACCGAAACCTAAACTTAACACTAGACCTAGCCATAACCGTAAACATAACTCTTACATTACCATAGCACTAGAACTAGCTCTAAACATAACACAAAACTTAGCCCTAATCCTAGGCCTAAATCTAGCCCAAATCATAACCCTAACCCTAACCTATCCTTATCCCTTACCCTAAGCCTAACCCTCATGCTAACCCTAACCCTCGTCATAGACCAAACCCTAGATAAAACCCCAAACCAAACTCTAAACATAACCCTAGCCCTATCCCTAAACCTAATCCTAATCATAGCCCTAATCATAATGTGAACACTAGCTCTAATACTATCTCTAAAATTATCCATTACCCTAAACTGAACCTTAACTCTAATGATAATCCCAGCTCTAATCCTAATTTTAAACCTAATGCTAGACCTAACCCTAAACCTAACCCTCATTGTAGTCTTAACCCTAGATACAACCCTAACCCTTACTCAAACACTAACGCTAGCCCAAACCCTAACACTAACCCTAAGCCTAAAACTACACCTAATCCTAACCTGACACCTAACCCTATCCATTACCCTAATTCTAATGATAAACTTAGCCTTAGGGCTAATGTTAGGGCAATGACAAAGGTAAGAACTAGGGTTACAATGAGGGTTAGTTTTAGGGTTAGGGTTAGGGGTAGGTCTAGTGTTAAGGTTAGGTTTAAAGTTAGGATGATATTTAGAACTAGGCTTAGTGTTAAGATATGAGTCTGGATCAGGGTTAGTGTTAAGACTTGAAATAGGAATAGGTTTAGTTTTGGGTTTCAGTCTAGGTGTAGTGTTACGGTTTGGTTAAATTTAAGGTTTATGGTTAGGGCTAGTTCTCAATTTGTTTTACTGATAGAGTTAGAATTAGGGCTAGTTTAATGAATAGCATTAGGCTTAGGGTTAGATGTAGCTTTAGGACTAGGACTAAGGATATGGCAAGGGTTAGGGCTAGGGTTAGGGTTATGATAATGGATAGGCTTAGAACTAGGGATAAGTATAGTGTGAGAGTTATAGTTAGTCTTAGAGCTAGGGTTAGGTTTAGATTTAGGTATAAGTTAGCAGTATGGCCAGTGTTAGGGTTTGCTTTAGGTTGAGGGTCAGTTTTTGACCTAGGGTTTGTGTTAGGGTCAAAATAAGGGTCAGGGTTAGCGTAAGGTTTTGGGATAGGATTAGAGCTAGAATGATGGCTAGGGTCAAGACTATTAATAGGATTGTGATTTTGGTTAGCCTAAGGATTATGGATAGGTCTAGGTTTACCATTAGAGTTAGGGTTTCACTTAGGGTAAGGGAGAGTGTTAGAGCTAAGGTTAGGGCTAGAGTTATGGTAGGGTTAGGGTTAAAGTTACATTTAGTATTCAGATTAGGGCTAGTTTTGTGTTAGGATTAGGACTAGGTTTAGGGCAATCACTAATATAAGAACTAGGGTTACAAGTAGGATTAGTTTTAGGGTTAGCGTTAGGGGTAGGGGTAGTTTTAGTATTAGGGTTAAGTTTAAGGTTAGGGTGATATTTAGAGCTAGGGATAGTTTTAGGATATGAGCCAGGGTGAGGGTTAGTGTTAGGACTAAAATAAGGGCTAGAATTACTGTTAAGTTTTGGTTTAAGTTTAGGATGGTGTTTCAAGCTAGGGTGAGTTTAGCATGTCAGTGTCATGTATACTTTTAAAGTTAGGAATAGGACTCGAATTAAAACTATAGTTAGGTCTAGGTGTAGTGATGGTGTTTGTTTTAAGTTAGGTTTAGGTTTAGGGCTATTGCTCGGTTTTGTTTTACTGCAGGTGGTAGGGTTAGGGCTAGTTTTATGATTAGCATTAGGATTAGGTTTATTGTTATTGTGAGGCTGAGGCTTAGGGTTAGGGCTAGGACTAAGGTTTGGGCAAGGGTTAGGGATAGGGTTAGGGTTATGGTAAGGGGTAGGATTAGAACTAGTGATAGGGCTAGTGTGAGAATTATTGTTAGTCTTGGGGCTAAGGTTAGGGTTAGGGTTAGATATAGGGCTAAATTAGGGCTAGGATTAGGTCTATGGTTATTGTTCAGCTTAAGCACGATTTAGGGTTAGATTTAGGATTTATTTTAGTGTAACGGATGGTATTATAGCTAGTTTTATAGGTAGGGTGATGTTTAGAATATGGTTAGGATTAGGGTTATGATTAAGACTAGGTTTAGGGCTAAGATGAGGGCTAGGGTTTATTTTAGGGTTAGGGCTAGGATTAGGAGTATGGTTAATTTCAAGTCTAGAATTATGTTTAAAGATAGTTTTAGGGTTAGGATTATGGGTACGTCTTGTGTAAGGTTTTGGTTTAGGGTTAGGGTCAGATTTAGGGCTAGGGCTATTATTAAGTTGAAGGTCTAATTTAGGGTTTGGAATAGGTTAAGGCTTATATTAGGGATTGAATAAGCATTAGGCTAAGGTTTTGGGTGATGATAAGCTTAAAATTAGGGTTCATGTTAGCTTTTGGGAAATGGATAGGGAAAGGATTAGGGATAAGGTTAGTTTAGGCCTAGGGTTAGCATTAGGTTTAGGGTTATTTTTATTTTAATGTATAGGGTTAGGGCTAGGGTTATCGTTATGATTAGGGCTAGGGCTAGGATGAGAGTTAGGGTTAGGGTTAAAGCTCGAGTTAGGGCTCAGATTAGGGCTAGGATTTGGGTTAAGTTAGTGCTAGGTTAGGATTATGGCTAATGTAAATACAAGGGTTAAGATTAGCTCTAATTTTAGGGTTAAGATTAGGGCTAGGTTTAGTGTAAGGGTTAGTGATAGGATTAGGCTGATGTTTAGATGTAGGATTAGTGTTAGTGTCAGAGTCAGTGTCAGTGTTAGTTTTAGAGTTTGGCTTAAAACTCGAATAAGGGCTAGGGTTAGGGGTAGGTGTATGGTTAGGGTTTTGTTTAGTTTAAGGGTTAGGTATAGAGTTTATGGCTCAGTTTTGTTTTAGGGCTAGGGCTAGGATTAGGGCTAGTATTAGTATTAGTGTTAGAGTTAGGGCTAGTGTTAGGGTTAGGCTTAGGACTTGGGTTAGGGTTAGATTAAGAGATAGATTATGATCTAAGTTTAGCACTTGGGCTATGGATAGGGCAAGGGTTAGAAATAAGTTTAGGGCTAATGTTAGGGTTATTTTAAGGGATAGGTTTAGAACTAGTGATAGTGGTAGTATGAAAGTTAGATTTATTCTTAGGTCTAGGGTTATGTTTAGGTTTAGGGATAGGGTGAAATTAGGGCTAAGATTATGGCTAGGGTTAGTATTGGGGTTAGAGTTTGGAATAGGCTTAGGGTTAGTATTAATCTAGGTTTAGCACTAGGATAAGGGCTGGTGTTTTGTTAGGGTTAGGGCTAGGATTAGGGCTAGGGCTAATGTCAGTTGTGGGGTTACAGTTGAGGAGAGGACAGTTTTAGGATTAGGTTTATGGCTAGTTCTAGTGTAAGGGTTAGGTTTAGGGTTAAGTTTCAGGTATATTGATAGGGGAATTATTAGGTTCAACATCAGGTTAGAGTTTGGTTGAGATTAGATTTAGGGTTAGGGCTCAAATCAGCATTAGGGTCAGGGTTAGGGAAATGATAGGTTTTTGTTTAGGGTTCAGGTTAGGTTTATGTTTATTGATAGGGTTACGTTTAGCGATAGGGTTAGTGTTAGGCCTAGGGTTAGCATTAGGGTAAGGGTAATGGCTAGGATAATGGATAGGGTCAGAGCTAAGTTTAGGGCTAGGGTTATGGTCAGAAATCGGTCTTGAGTTAGGGTTGGAGTTAGGGTTAGAACTAAGATTAGTGTTAGGGTTATGTTTAGCATAAGGGTGAGGTTTTGAGCTAGGGTTAGGGCTAGGGCAAGGGTTAGGTTTAGATTTAGGTATAGGGATAAGATTAGAGTATGTTTTAGGTTAGGGTTGGATTAGGGCTATCATCATCATTAGGGGTAGGGTTAAGGTTAGAGTAATCGATATGGTTAGATGTAGGCATAGAGTTATGGTTAGTGTTAGATTGAGGTTTAAGTTTAAGGTTAGGGCTATGGTTATGTTTATGTTTGTGGTAAGTGTTAGGGTTTGAGCTAGAGTTAGGTCTATGGTAAGTGTGAGGTTTAGGGTTAGGTCTAGTGTTAGGTTTAGGGCTAGAATGAGGGCTAGGTTTTGGACTAGTAATAGGGTTATTGTTTGATTTAGGCTAAGGATTACAATTAGGATTCGGGTTAGCATTATGAATAGTGCTTGGCTTAAGATAAGGGATAGGGTTAGAGCTAGGCTTAGTGCTAGCATTAGGGTCAGGTTTAGGGCTAGTGTTAGAATTAGGTTTAAATCTAGTTTTAGGGCTCAGATTAGGACTATTTTTGTTTTGGGGTTAGGGCTAGGATTAGGACTATGGCTAATGTAAGAACTAGGGTTATTATTAGGGTTAATTTTAAGGTTAGGTTTTGGGCTAGAAATGGTGTTAGCATTTGCTTTATGGTTAGAGTGATATATAGAGCTAGGGTTAGTGTTTGGATATGAGTCAGGGTAAGGGTTAGTTTTAGTCCTAGAACTCGAATTTGATATAGAATTATGACTAGTTGTAGGGTTAGGTTTGATTTAAGTTAGGTTTAGGGTTAGGGTAATGGCTTGGGTGTTTTTTTTTTTTTAAGGCTAGGGCTAGTGTTGGGTTTAGTTCCATGATTACCAATAGTGTTCAGCTAGTGGTAGGGTGAGGTTAAGGCTGAAGTTTAGGGTTAGATTTAGAGTTATGATTAGATCTAGGGTAAGTGCTAAGGTTAAGGCTAGTGTTAGGGTTATGGTAATTGACAGGTTTACAAATAGAAATAGGGCTACGGTGAGAGTTAGAGTTATTCTTAGGGCTAGAGTTAGGGGTTTGTTTAAGGTTAGGTCTAAATTAGGGCTAGATTAGGGCTAGGTTTAGTGTTAGGGTTAGGCCCATGGTTAGGGCTAGAATTAGTGTCAGTGTTAGTGTTAGGGTTATGGTTAGTTTTAGGGGAAGGGATGAGGTTATGGCTAGGTTCAGGGTTAGGGCGAGGGTTAAAATTAGGTATTGCAATAGTGTGAGTGTTCATGTTAGGTTAAGGCTAGGTTTAGGGCTAGGATGAGGGCTAGGGTTTGTGTTAGGGTTACAGATAGGATTAGGGCGAGGGATAATGTCAGGTCTAGGGTTATGGTTAGGAATAGTGTTAACTTCAGGTTTATGACTACATCTAGTGGAAAGTTACGTTTAGGGTAAAGGTCAGGTTTAGATCTAGATGTATTATTATGGTCAGAGTCCAATTTAGGGTTTGGTTTAGGAAAAGGTTTAGGGTTAGGGTTAAAATTAGCATTAGGTTTAGGGTTAAAGTTATGGATAGTGTTAGGTTTAGGGTTCAGGTTAGGTTTAGAGTAATAGATAGGTTTAGTGTTAGTGATAGGATTAAGGTTAGGCCTAGGGTTAGCATTTGGGTTAGGTTTATGTTTAGGGTAAAGGATAGGGTTAGTACTAGAGTTAGGGCTTGTGTTAATGGTAGGATTTTGGCTAGGTTTAGAGATAGGCCTAGGGTTATTGTTAGTGTTAGGTTTAGCAGAAGTGTTAGGGTTTGAGCTAGGGTTAGAGCTAGTGTGAGGGTTAGGATTAGAGTCACGGCTATGGTTAGGTATAGGGTTAGAGTTATGGCTTGGGTTAGCATTAGGGTTATGTTTAAGGTAATGAATAGAGTTTTGCTATGATTTGTGCTATGTTTACAGTTAGGATTAGGGCTAGGTTTAGGGTAAGGGCTATTGTTATGTTTAGAGTAAGAATTAGAGTTTGAGTAGGGTTAGGGCCAATGCCAATGTTAGGGTTAAGGTTAGATATAGGGATAAGCTTAGTGTTATGCTTAGGTCTAGGTTTAGGGTTAGGATAAGGGCTAGGTTGTGTGTGAAGTTTAGGGCTATCTTTAGGTGTATAGGTAATGTAAAACTAGGGTTATGGTTATGGGTAGATTTAGGGTTTGCCTAGTGTTAGGGTTATTTTTTCGGTTAGGATAAGGTTTAGAGCTAGGGTTTGGGTTAGGGTAAGAGTCCAGGGTTAAATCTAGGGTTATGATTAGGGATAGATTTCGGGTTATGTTTATGGTTAGGTCTAGTGTAAGGGTTAGATTTAGGGTTTGGGTGAAGTTTAGAGCTAGATATTATTATGGTCAGGATATGGCTTACAGTTTACTTTAGGTTAAGGTTTAGGTTTAGGGCTTTATTTAGCCTTAAGGTTAGAGTTAGGGTTAGGGTAATAAATAGGCTTAGGATTAGGGTACAGGTTAGTTTTAGTGTAATGGATAGGTTTAAGGTTTGTGATAGGGTTAGAGTTAAGCCTAGCATTAGCATTAGGGTTAGGATTATGGTTAGGGTAATGGATAGGATTAGAGCTAGGGTTAGGGCTAGGGTTATTTAGGATGAGGACTAAGGTTAGGGTAGTGTATACAACTATAGCTATGGTTAGGGCTATGGTTATGTTTAGGATTAGGGCTAGGTTTGAGTTAGGGTTTGGGATAGGGCTAGGGTTATGTTTAGGGTAAAGGTTAGGTTTGAGCTAGGTTAGGTCTAAGTGGAAGGTTAGCATTAGGGTTGGGGAAAGGGTTACTTTAGGGTTACACTTAGGGCTAGGTTTAGGCCTAGAATTAGGACTAGGTATTGTATTAGTTTAGGCCTAGGGTTAGGGTCATGGGTAATTAAGAGCTAGGGTTATGATTAGGGCTATTTTTAGTGTTAGGTTTATGGCTAGGTGTAGTGTTAGGTTTGTGTTTTGAGTTAGGGTGAGCTTTGGAGCTAGTTTTATTTTAGGGTCAGGGTCAGTGTTCAGCTTAAAGTGAGTGTTGGGGTTATTGCAAAACTTATGACTAGGTTTAAGTCTAGAAATAGGGTTAGTGTTTGGGTAATGTTAAGGGTGATTTTTAGGTCTAGGGAAAGGTTGTTGTTCAGGTCTAGGGCTAGAGTATGGCTAGATTTAGGTTTAGGTTTAGGTCTAGGACTAGTGTTAGGTTTATTTTTAGGTATAGGATTACCAGTAGGGCTATTATTAGGGTTTGGATTTGGTTAGGGTCAGGTTTAGACCTACAGTTAGTGTTAGGGTCAGTATAAGTTTCAGGGTTATGATTAGGGTTTGGGTTATAGTTAGAGATAGAATGAGGGCTAGGGTTAGGACTAGTAATAGGGTTAGAGTTTGGGTTAGGCTATGGATAAAGGTTAGGACTAAGGTAGCATTAGGTTTAGGGTTTGCCTTAAGGTAACAAATAGGATAAGAGTTAGGGTTAGGGCAAGGGTTAGGGATTGGCTTATGGCTAGGTTAGTGTTAGAGTTAAAGCTAGGGTTATCACTCAGATTAGAGTCAGGTTTTGGGTTAGGTTAGGGCTAGTGTTATGGCAACAGCAAATGAACAAACTTGGGTTATGATTAGGGCCAGTTTTTGGGTTAGTTTTATGGCTAGGTCAAGTGTTAAGATTAGGGTTAGTGTTAGCGTAATGTTTAGAGCTAGAATTATTGTTAGGGTCAGGGACCGTGTTCAGGTTAGAGTTAGCTTTATGGTTAAATCCAGAATTATCACTAGTTTTAGGTCTAGGTGTAGGGTTAGTGTTTGAGTTAGGTTAAGGTTTATTATTAGGGCTAGGGCTAGGTTTTTGTTTAGGTCTAGGGCTACAGATATGGCTGGATTTAGGATTAAGTTTAGACCTAGGGCTAGTGTTAGGTTTAGGGTTAGGAATAGGTTTATTTCTAGTGCTCGTGTTAGGGTTCAGTATACAGTTAGGGTCCAGTTAAGACCTACGGTTACCATTCGGGTCAGAATAAGTGTCAGGTTTGAGTTATGGTTAGAGCTAGAATGAGGGCTTGGGTTAGTACAAGTAATATGATTAGGGTTAGGACTAGGGTTAACATTAGGGTTAGGGTTGGCTTAGGGTAGGGTTAGGGCTAGTGTTAGGATTAGGTTTAGAGTTAAAGCTAGGGTTAGTTTTGGATTAGGGCTAGGTTTTGGTTAGAGTTAAGTCTAGGTTTAGAGTTACAGCCAATGTTTTCAGTAGAGTTACAATTTGGGCTATTTATGAGATTGGGGTTAGGACTAGGTCTAGTGTTAGGGTTATGTTTAACATTAGGGTGATGTTTAGAGCTAGGGAAAGTTTTAGGGTCAAAATTAAGTTCAGAGGTAGTTTTAGGGTTAGGGTTTGGAATCAAATTAGGGCTTGGGTTAGGGCTAGGTGTAGGGTTAAGGTTTGATTTAGGTTAAGCGTTAAAGTTAGGGTTATGGCTCCATTTTGTTTTAGGACTAGGGCTATGGTTAAGGCTAGTTTTAAGATTAGCGTTAGGTTTAGGAGTAGTGTTAGGGTTAGGTTTAGTCTTAGGTTTAGAGTGAGATTTAGAGTTAGGATTATATCTAGGGTTTGGTCCAGGGCTAAGGATATGGATAGCATTAGTTCTAGGTTTATAGCTAAGATTAGGGTTATGATAAAAATAGGGTTAGAACTAGGGATAAGGATAGGGTGAGAATGAGAGTTAGTCTTAGGGCTAGGCTTAGGGTGTGATTAGGTATAGGGCTTAATTAGGGCTAGGAATAGGGCTTGGTTTATTTTTATGTTTAGGCATATTTTTAGTTTTGGGCTTAGGGTTAAATTTAGTGTAAATTATGGGGTTAGAGCAAGGTTTAGGGCTAGGACGATGGTAAGAATTAGGTTTTGGGCTAGGGTTTAGTTAGAGTTATGATTAAGACTAGGTTAAGGGCTAGGATGAGGGCTAGGGTTTGTGTTTTGTTTACGGTTAGAATTAGTGTTAGGGCAAGTGACAGTGTTAGGATTATGGTTAGGGATAGTTTTAGGCTTAGGTTTATGGTTATTTTAGTATAGGGTTAGATTTAGGGTAAGGGTCAAATTTAGATCTAGGGGTATTATTAGGGTCAGGGTCATGTTTAGGGTTTTGTTTAGGTTAGGGTTTAGGGTTAGGGCTCAACTTACCATTAGGGTTTGTGTAAGGGTAATGATAGGGTTAGGTTTAGTGTTCAGGTTAGGTTTATCATAATGGATAGTGTTATGGTTAGGCATATGATTAGATTTAGGCCTAGTGTTAGCACTAGAATTAGGGATATGTTTAGGGTAATTGATAGGGTTAGAGCTACGTTTAGGGCTAGGGTTATGGCTAGGTCTAGTATAAGGGTTAGGTTTAGGAGTAGGGTCAGGGTTAGATCTAGGTATATTATTATGGGAAAATACAGAGTTAGGGTTTAGCTTAGGTAACTTTATGTTTAGGGCTCAAATTGGCATTAGGGTTAGGGTTAGGGTAATGATAGGGTTAGGTTTAGGGTTCAGGTTAGCTTTTGGTCTATGAATAAGGTTACGGTTAGTGAGAAGGTTACAGTTAGTCCTAGGGTTACCATTAGGGTTATGGGTATGGTTAGAGTAATGGATAGGGTTAGAGCTAGTGATAAGGCTAGGATTATGGTGAGGATTCTGGCTAAGGTTAGGTTAAGGTTTAGGGCTAGTTTGGGGGTAAGGTTAGATTTAAAACTAGGGTTAAGTCTCAAATAAGGGCTAGGTTTTGGGTTTGGTTAGGGATAGTATTAGGGCTATCGCTAATGTATGAACTAGTGTTACAATTAGTTCAGTTTTAGGGTTAGGGTTAGTGTGGTGTTTAGAGCAAGGGTTATATTTAGGTTCAGTGTCAGGGTCAGGGTTAGTTTTAGTGTTAGTTTTAGGGATGGAATTTTGGCTAAAGTTAGTGCTAGGTGTTGGGTGAAGTTTTGGTTTAGGTGAAGGGTTATGGTTATGGCTAAGGCTTTGTTTTGTTTTAGGGCTAGCACTAGGGTTATGTCTAGATTTTGGATTAGGTCAGGGTTAGGTCTAGTGTTAGAATGAAGTTTAGGTTTAGGTTTAGGGTTAAATTTAGATTTAGGGTTAATCTAGGCTTTGGGCTCATGCAAGGTTTAGGGCTAGTGTTAGGGTTATGGTACGGAATATGGTTAGAATTAGGGATAAGTTTAGGATAAGAATTAGAGTTATTCTTAGGAATAGGCTTAGGGTGTGTGTTAATGTTAGGGTTAAAATAACGCTATGTTAGGACTATAGTTAGTGTTATGGTTAAGCCTAGGGGTTGGGCTAGAGTTAGGGTTAGCACTGGGGTTAGGGTTAAGTTTAGGAGTATGGGTGGGGTTATACCTAGGTTTAGGGCTAGGGTGAGGGTTAGAATTAGGATTAGGCCTAGGGTTATGATTCAGTTTAGGATTAAGGCTACGATAGGGCTAGGATGAAGGGTAGGTTTTCTGATATGGCTAGGGCTAGGAATCAGGCTACGATTAATATCAGGTCTAGGGTTATAATTAAGCATAGTTTTAGGTTTAGGTTATGGCTACGTCTAATGTTAGGGTTAGCTTTAGGTTAAAGATCAGCTTTAGAGCTGTGGTTATTATTAGTGTCATGGTCATGGAAAGGGTTAGTGTTTCGTTTACATTACAGTTAAGGGGTTAGGGCTAGAATTAGTGTTAGGGTTTGGTTTACAATTAAGGTAATGGAAGGGTTTATTTAGGTTTTAGTTAAGGTTTAGGGTAATAGATGGGTTATGTTTAGCAATCGGGTTAGGGTTAGCATTAGGGTTAGGGTTATGTTTAGTGTAATGGATAGTTTTATTTTATTTATTTTTTATTGGTTGTTCAAAACATTACATAGCTCTTGACATATCATATTTCATACATTTGATTCAAGTTTTAGAGCTAGGTTTAGGGCTAAGTTTTAGTTTGAATTAAGTCTAGGATTAGTTTAGGTTCAGGGATAGGGCTATGGTTTGGTTTAGGGTAAGCGTTAGGGTTAGGATAAGTGTTAATTTAGGTTTAAGGTTATGGTTAGGTTAGGATAAGGGTTAGTGTTTGAGCTAGGATTAGGGCTAGTACGAGAGTGAGGTTTAGGTTTAGTTCTAAGTTCAAGATTATGGTAAGAGTTAGGTTTAGTGTTAGAGATAGGGTTTTAAATAGAGTTAGGGTTAGGGTAATGGATATGGTTAGAGCTAAAGTTTCGGCTAGGGTTAAGGTTAAGATTAGGGCTAGGGTTAGGATTCGGATATAAAATAGGACTAGGGCTATGTTTAGTGTAAGGGTTAGGCTTTTAGCTAGGATTAGGTCTAAGGAGAGGGTTAGGGTTAGAGTTAGGGTTTGGGTTAGGGCTAGGCTTAGGTTTATGCTTAGAGCTAAGTTTAGGCCTAGGATTAGCTTTAGGTTTTTTGTTAGGTTTAGGGCTAGGGATAGGACTATGGGTAATGTACAAGCTAGGGTTATGTATAGGACTAGTTTTAGGTTTAGGGTTATGTTTAGGTTTAGTCTAAGTCTTAGGTTAGTGTCAGGTTTAAAGCTAGTTTAATTTTTAGGATAAGGGTCAGTGTTCAGGATAGGGTTAGGTTTCGGGTTAGAGCCAGAATTAGGACTAGGGTTAGGTCTAGGGATAGGGTAAGTGTTTGGTTTAGGTTAAGGGCTATTGTTAGGGCTAGTGCTAGGATTTTGTTTAGTTCTAGGGCTAGAGTTATAGCTATATTTAGAATTAGCTTTGGTTCTAGGTGTAGTGTTAGGCTTAGGTATAAAAACAGGTTTACAGGTAGGTCTAGGCTTAGGTTTTGGTTTAGGTTTAAGGTCAGTTTTAGACCTAGGGTTACTTTTAGGGTCAGATGAGGGTCAGGGTTAGGTTTAGAGGTAGAGTGAGGGCTAGGGTTAAGACTAGTAATATGGTTAGAATTAAAGTTAGGCTAAGGATTAGGGTTAGGACTAGGGTTAGACTTGGGTTAGGGTTTGGCTTAGGGTGAGGGATAGGGTTAGAGCAAGGGTTAGGGCTAGGGTTAAGGTTAGGTTTAGGGCTAGTGATAGGGTTAAGATTAGGGATAATGCTAGGTTTATGGCTTGGATCCAGGGTAGGATTTGTGTTAGGGATAATGCTAGGGTTAGGACAATGACTAATGTATGAACTAGGGTTACGATTAAGGCTAGTTTTACTGTTATGGTTAAGGCTAGATCTATTGTTAGAGTTAATTTAAGTTAGGGTGATGATTAGAGCTATGATTAGTGTTAGGATCAGTGTCAGGGTCAGAGTAATTTTTAGAGTTAGGGTTAGGGCTAGGTGTAAGGTTTGGGTTTGGTTTAGGTTAAGGGTTATAATTAGGGATATGGTTTAGTTTTGTTTTATGGCTAGGGTCAGGGCTAGGGTAAGTTTTAGGATTAGAATTATGGTTAGGGATAGTTTTAGGGTTTGGTTTGACTTATGATTATAGTTAAATTTAGAGTTAGGTTTAGATTTAAAGTTGGGTTTAGATCTAGAGTTAAGATAGGGATAAGGATAGAATTAGGGGTAGGGCCAAGGCAAGAGTTATTGCTAGGGTTAGGGTTAGAATATGATTAAATTAGGGCTAGGATTAGCACTAGGCTTAGTATTAGTATAAGGCCTAGGGTTAGGAGGGTTTTAGGGTTAGGTTTAAGGTTCTTGCTCGGTTTATGGTAAGGAATGGTGTTATAGGTAAGTTTATGGCTATAGTGAGGGTTAGAATTAGGGTTAGGGCTCAGGTTATGTTTTGGGTTAGGATTAAGGCTAGGTTTATGGCTAGGATTATGGTTAGGGCTAATTTCAGGCCTAGGGTTATGGTTAAAGATAGTTTAAGGTTAGGTTTATGGCTAAGCCTTGTGTAAGCATTAGGTTTAGGGTTAGGGTCAGATTTAGAGATGTGGGTATCATTAGGGTCATGGTCATGATTAGTGTTTTGGATAGGTTAAGGTTTAAAGGTAGGACTTGAATTACCATTAAGGTTAGGATCAGTGTAATGATAGGGTTAGGTTTAGTTTAGGTTTCAGGTTAGATTTAGGGTAATGGAAAGGGTGAAGATTAGAGATAGGATTAGGTTTATACCTAGGGTTAGCATTAGGGTTAGGGTTAGTGTTACGGTAATGGATAGGGTTAGAGCTAGGGTTACAGCTAGGGTTATAGTTACAATTAGTGACAGGGTTAGAGTTAGGTTTAGGGTTAAAGTTAGGGTTAGGGCTCGGAATAGTTCTAGGATTTGGGTTAAGTTAAGGCTAGGGTTAGGGTTACAGCTAATGTAAGTAGTAGGGTTATGATTAGGGCTAATTTTAGTGTTAGGGGTTGGGACTAGGTCTAGTGTTAGGTTTAGGTTTAGGGTTAGGGTAATGTTTAGACCTAGGGTTAGTGTTAAGGTCAGAATTAGGGTGAGGGTTAGTTTTAGGGTTCAGCTTAAGACTCCAATGATTGCTAGTGTTAGGGCTAGGTGTAGTATTAAGGCTTGTTTTATGTTAAGGATTAGGGTTAAGTCTATGGCTCTGTTTTGTTTTAGAGCTAGGGCTAGGGTTAGGGCTAGTTTTAGGATTAGCCTTAGGGTTAGGGCTAGGGTTAGGTTTAGGTTTATAACCCTAACTTATCATTAGGGTTACATTTAGAGTTAGGGTTAGATGTAGGGTTATGGCCAGGGATATGTATAGGGCTAGGTTTAGACCTACGGATCAGGCTAGGATTAGGCTTCCAGTAAAGTATAGGGTTAGAAGTAGAGTTAGGGATCGGGTGAGAGTTAGAGTTAGTCTTTGGGCTAGGGTTAGGGTTAGGGTTAAAGATAGGGCTAAGTTAGAGCTAAGGTTAGGGCTAGGTTTAGTATTAGTGTTAGGCCTAGCGTTAAGGCTTTTTAGGGCTAGGATAAGGACTAGGATTTGTGCTAGGGTTAAGGCTAGGATTATGGCCAGGGCTAAAGTCAGGTCTAGGGTAATGTTTTGGGATTGTTTTAGGGTTAGGTTTAAGTGTAAGTCTAGAGTAAGGGTTAGGTATAGGGTAATAATCAGGTGTAGAGCTAGGGAAATTATTAATGTCAGGGTCAGTGTTGGGCTTTGGTTTAGGTTTGAGTTTGGGGTTAGGGCTCAAATTAGCACAAGGGTTCGCATTAGGGTAATGATAAGGTTAGGTTTAGGGTCCAGGTAAGGTTTAGGGTAATTGACAGTTTGGGGGATACTGATAGGGTTAGGGTTAGGCCTCGGGTTAGCATTAGGGTAAAGGTAATATTTAGGGTCATGGATACAGTTTGAGTTAAGTTTAAGGCTAAGGTTATGTTTTGGATTAGGTTTTGAGTTAGGGTTAGAGTGAGAGTTAGAACTAGGGTTATGTTTAGGGTTATGTTTAGAATAAGGGTTAGGTTCTGAGCTATGGTTTGGGTTAGGCTGGGAGTTAGCTCAGGGTTAGGTCTAAGAATAGGATTACCATAGGTTTTAGGGTTTGGTTTAAGTTAATATTTAGGGTTAGGGCTATTGCTTGGTTTTGGTTTAGTCCTAGGGTTAGGTTTAGGGATAGTGTAAGTTTTAAGCTTAGGCTTAGGGTTAGGGTTAGATTTGGAGTTAGGTTTAGATATAGAGTTATGGCTGGGACTAAGGATAGGGCAAGGGTTAGGGCAAGGGATAGGGTTATGGTAAGGGATAGGGTTAGAACTAGGGATAGGTATAGGACGAGATTTAGAGTGAGTCTTAGGGCTAGGGTTAGTGTTAGGGTTAGAGATAGGGCTAAATTAGTGCTAGGATTAGGGCTAGGTTTATTTTTTGGCTTAAGCCTAGAGTTAGGGTTAGGGTTAGGGTTAAGTTTAGGGTAAGAGATGTCATTATTACTGGGTATAGCGGTAGGGTGAGGGTTAGTTTGAGGGTTAGGTGTAGGGTTATGGTTAGGATTATGATTAAAACTAGGTTTAGGGCTAGGATGAGCGCTAGGGTTTGTTTTAGGTTTAGGACTAGGATTGGGGCTAGGGCTAATTTCAGGTCCAGAATGATGGTTTAAGATAGTTTTAGGGTTCAGATTATTGCTACGTCTATGGTAAAGGCTAGGTGTAGGGTTATGTTCAATTTAGAGCTAGGGGTTTTATTATGGTCAAGGTCAGGTTTAGGGTTTGGGATAGGTTATGGTTTAAAGTTAGGGCTCGAATTAGTGTTAGTGTTAGGGTTAGGGTAATGATAGGGTTAGGTTTAGGTTCAGGTTATGTTCATGGTAAAGGATTGGGTTAAGATTAGTGATAAATTAAGGTTCATGCCTAGGGTTAGCATTAGGCTTATGGTTATGGTTATGGTAATGGGTAGAGTTAAAGATCGGTTTAGGTCTAGGTTTATTTTTATGAATAGTGCTAGATGTAAAGCTAGGATTATGGCTAGGTTTTGGGTTAAGTTAGGGATAGGGTTAGCGTTACAGCAAATGAAAGTACTAGAGTGATGTTTAGGGCTAGTTTTAGTGTTTTAGGGCTAGAGTTATTTTTAGGGTTAGCTTTAGGGTTAGGGTGATGTTTAGAACTGGTAGTGTTTGGATCATTGTCAGGTTCCGTGTTAGTTTAAGATTTCAGCTTACAACTCATATTAGGGCTAGGGTAGGGATAGGTTTAAGGTTAGAATTTGATTTAGGTTAAGGGTGAGGTTTATAGCTACAGTTAGGTTTTGTTTTAGGGCTAAGGCTAGGGTTAGGGCTAGTTTTTGTATTAGTGTTATGGTTTGTACTAGTGTTAGAGTTTGGCTTAATCTTTGGGTCAGGGCTCGATTTAGAGTTAGGTTTTGTCTAAGGTTAGTGCTAGGGCAAGTGTTAGGACTAGGGTTAGGTCTAGGATTAGGGTTACGATAAGGGATAGGGTTAGAATGAGTGAAAAATCTAATGTGAGAGCTGGAGTTAGTTTTAGGACTAGGGTTAGGGATAGGGCTAAATTAGGGCCAAGATTAGGGCTAGGGTTAGTGTCAGAGTTAGGCCTAGAGTTTGGGTTACGGTTATAATTAAGGCTCTGTTTAGAGAGAGGGTTTGTGTTAGAGTTAGAGCTAGAATTATGGCTAGGGCTATGTCAGTTAGGGATAGTTTTACAGAAAGGTAAAGGATAGTTTTACAGAAATTTTATAGCTAGGTATAATTTAAGGGTGAGTTATAGGGAAATAGTCAGGTTTAGAGCTCGGGAATTCATATGGCCAGGTTCAGTGTTAGGGCTTGGTTTAAGTTTGAGTTTAGGATTATGGCTAAAATCAGATTTGGGGCTAGTGTAAGGGTAAAGATAGGGTTAATTTTAGGATTATGTTTAGGGTAATTGATAGTTTTGGGGATAGTGATAGGGTTAGGGTTAATTAGGGTTAGTCATAGGATCAGCATTAGGATAAGTGTTATGTTTAGGGTAATGGATACAGTTAGAATTAAGGTTAGGGCTAGGGTTAAGGTTAGGATTAGGTCTTGGGTTAGGGTTAGGATTAAGGCTAGGTTTACCGCTCTCGGATGAGGGTTTGTGTTAGGGCTAGGGCTAGAATTAAGCCTAGGGCTAATGTCAGGTCTAGCATTATGGTTAAGGGCAGTTGTAGAATTTTTTATGAATAGGTCTACTGTAAAGGTTAGGTTTAGGGTAAAGGTCAGGTTTAGAGCTACGTGGTCAGGATTAGGGCTTGGTTTTGGTTAAGGTTTAGGGTTAAGGCTCGAATTAGCATTAGGTTTAGGAGAATGGATATGGTTAGGTTTAGAGTTCAGGTTAGGTTTAGGATTTTGAATAGCTTTAGGGATAGCTATATAGTTAGGTTTAGTCCTATTGTTAGCATTTGGGTTAGGCTTATGTTTAGGTAAAAAATAGGATTACAGCTAAGGTTAGGGCTATGTTTATGGTTAGGATTATGGCAGTGTTAGAGTTAGGATTAGGATTAGGATTAGGCCTAGGGTTAGGGTTAGGTTTAGTGTATGTTGTATGGTTGGAGCTAGATTTAGGGCTAGGGTGAGGGGTAGGGTTAGAGCAGGTCTAGGGTAAATTTTAGGATTAGGACTACTTTTAGCATTAGGGTTAGTGTTAGAGTTATAGTAATGGATAGAGTTAGAGCTAGGGTTTGGGCAATGGTTACAGTCAAAATTAGGGTTAAAGTTAGGGTTAGGGATAGGGCTATGTTAATGTTTAGGATTAGGATTAGGGCTCAGTTTAGAGGTAGTATTAGGGTTAGAGTTAATTTATTCAAATTTCTTTGGTACAATCCAGGATTCATCTTTAACTAACCTTACTCTGTTTCCAGGTTTAGGTCTTTTGGTTCAACTGTTTGGTGTCAGGAACAGTTAGTATTTTCATGTTACTTCATTTTGACCTATATGAGTAAATGTAAATTGACCTGGAACTCAAACATGGTTTTTGCTTGAAACTGCACTCACAGTCTCAATTCTTTGTGGGGACACTGTTATATGTTCCTTGTGAGTGTACACCTAAGCTGAAGCATGCAAAAACAACTTTATCTGAGAGCCCTTTAGAAGAAAGCAGGGAATATAAATGCACTGAAATTCCTCTCATAATTATTTGGTCAGGTATGTTTGATACTGAGTAGGATTCATTATTTAGCTTGCCCCACAAGGCTCTCCACGTGTGACACTTCTAGGATCAATGGTTTTCTAATCCAGTTAGGGTTAGTGTTAGGTTTTTGTTTAGGACTAGAGTTAGATGTAGTGTTAGGGTAAGAGTAAGTTTTGTACAAATTTCTTTGATACTTTGAAGGAGTCATATTTTACCCAGCCTTAGTATGCTACTCAGGTTTGGGCCTTCACATTTCAATGGTTTGTTAACAGGGACACTCTGTATTTTAAGGTTTCACTTCATATTGACCTATATAGGTAAATGAAAATGGAGGTTGAAATCAAACTGGGTTGGTGCTAGCTGCTTGAAACTTCAAACACTGAATCAGTTATCTGTGGGAACTCTCTGGTTTGTTCATTGTAAAAGTAGCCCTAGATGAAGATGGCAAAAACAACTTTATTCGAGAGCTCTTTAGCAGAAAACAGAAATATGCATGAAATATCACCTCAATAATTTGGTCATATTTCTTTGATACCGCATAGGATTCATCTGATAGCTTATCCCACTAGACTCTCCAAATTTGGGACTTCTGGGATCATCAGATTTTTGAATCAGGTTAGGGTTTGTGTTAAGGATAGCGTTAGGGCTAGTGTTAGTATTAGGGTTAGAGTTAGTTTTGTTCAAATTTCTTTGATACAGGGATGGATTCATTTTTGTTCTATCATTATACTTCACATGTTTGGGCCTCTGAGGTTTAATGGTTCATTGTAAGGAACAGTTTGCATTTTAAAGTTTCAGTTTATTTTTTCCTATACAGGTAAATGGAAATGGAGCTGGAAATCAAACAGCATTGATGCTACCTGCTTGAAACTTCACACTCCATCAATTCTCTGTGAGGAATCTCTGTTTTTTTTTTTTCTTGTGACTGTATGCCTAAGCTGAAGCATGTAAAAACAACTTTATCCAAGAATTCTTTAGGCGATAACAGGGAAATACACATGTACTGATATACTCCATCAACTTTTTGGAAAGATTTCTTTGATACTGCACAACATTCATCCCTTAGCTTTCCAAACTAGGCTGCCCAAGTTTGGAAAATCTATGGCTAAATGTTTCATAAAAATGTCAGGGTTAGGGGAAGAGCTAGGTTTAGAGCTATGTTAGGGTTAGAGTTAATTTTATTCAAAATTCTTTGATACTTGTCAGGATATGTCTTTTAGATAGATTTACTCTGTTCCCCAGGTTTAGGCCTTCTCTGTTCACAGGTTTGCTGTCAGGAACAGTTTATATTTTAAGATTTCACTTCATTTTGACCTATATGGGATATCTAATGGAGTTGAAAATAAAACAGGTTTGTGCTAACTGCTTGAAACTTCACACACTCCATCAGTTCTCTGTAGGGACTCTGGTATGTTCCTTGTAAAAGTAGGCCTATGCTGAAGCATGCAAAAACAACTTGATATATGAGTGTTTTAGAAGAAAATAGGAAAATATGCATTTACTGAAATAACTCCGATTATTATTTGGTCAGATTTTTTTGATGCTGCATAGGATTCATCATATATCTTGCCCCACAAGGCTCCCCAGGTGTGGGAATTCTAGGATAAATGGTTCTCTAATCAGGTTATGGTTAATGTTAGGTTTAGCATTATGGCTAGGGCTAGGGTTAGAGGTAATATTAAGGTGAGAGTAAGTTTTGTTCAAATTTCTTTGATACTGGGCAGGAGTCATCTTTTATCTAGCCTTAGTACGCTTCTAAGGGATATTCTTCTCAATTCAATGGTTCACTATCATGAACACTTTGTATTTTAAGGTTTCACTTAATTTTGACACCTATGGGTAAGTGAAAATCAAACAGGCATCCCTTCCCCTAAACCTAACCCTAAACCTAACCATAAGCATAGCCCTAATCCAAGGCCTAAGCCTAACACTAACCCTAGACCTATTCCTAGCCCTAATTTAGCCTAACCATAACCCTAACACTAGCCCTAAGACTAACTCTAACTCTTGCCATAACCTATTCCTAGTTTTAACAATATCCTTTACCATAATCCAAACACTAGTCCTAATCTTATCTCTACCACTTTCTGCAGCCTCAACCCTAGAACTAACCATAACTGTAAATCTACTCCTAAGCCTAAACTCATCCTATCACTAGCAATAACACTAATGCTAATAATAAAACTACCCCTAAATTTAGCCTTAGCCCTAAAACAAAACCGAGCCATAGGACTAACCTAAACCTTAAACTAAATCAAATCTTAACCTTACATCTAGCCCTAAGCCTAACCCTAATTCGAGTCTTATCCCTAACCCTAAAATGAACCATGACCCTGACTCTGACACTAACACTAACCCTAGTTCAAAACATCACCTAAACCTAACCCTAATCCTAAAATGAGACTTAGTCCTAAATGTAACCCTAAAACTAGTGCTAATCATAACTTTAGTTCTTACATTAGCCATATCCCTAAGAAGAGCCCAAACGAAACCCAAAACCTAGCCCTAATCAAAGACCCAATCCTAGCTTTAACCCTAACTTGAACCCTAAACATAGCCCTAACATTACTCTAAACCTAACCCTAACTTTAATCCTTGCACTACACCTAAACCTACCCCTAACCCTACCACTAACTCTGACCATAAACCTAGCCCTAACCTTAGCTCTAACCCTATCCATTACCCTAACACTAACCCTAATGCTAATCCTCAGCCTGATCTTAGCACTATCCCTAACCCTAATCTATCCATTACCCTAAACCTAAACTGAACCCTAACCCTAAGCATATCATTACCCTAACTCTAACCTTAACCCTAATGCTAAAATGAGCCCTAATTCTAAACCTTAAACTAAACCAAACTGTAACTCTGACCCTGACCATAATAATATCCCTACCTCTAAACCTGACCCTAACCCTCATCCTAACCCTTATATTATACCTAGCCAAACACCTATCCCCAAAACTACCCATAACCATAACCCTATACCTGACATAAGCCCTTGCACTAATGCTAACCTAACACTAACAAAATTGCTAGTCCTAATCCTAGGCCTAACACTAGCTTTAATCCTAACCTTACACTTAGCCCTATCCCTGACACTATTTTTAACCATCACCCTAGACCTAAACCTAGCTGTAACATCATACCTTACCCTTACTCTAACCCTACCCCTACCCCTAACACTAGCTCTAACCATATCCCTACATGTAAACAAAACCCTAATGCTAAAGGTAACCCTAGGCCTATCCCTAATTCTTAGGCTAATCAAAACCCTAACCCTATAAATAGTCCTAAGGCTAGCCCTCATTCAAGCTCTAACCCTAACCCAAATACTACCCTAACCCTGACCCTTATTCTGACCATAACACTAACTGTACATCTAAACCTGACCCTAATCCAAGACCAAACCCTAACACTATCCTTACCAGTAAAATTATACCTAACCCTGACCCTACCACTAGCCCTAGACCTAAACCTGATCCTAAATCTAACCTTAACTCTAGCCCTAGATGTAAACAAAATCCTAGCCATAGCCCTAACAATAACCCTTAACTTAACACAGAGACTAACCCTACTTTTAGACATAAACCTGGTCCTAATTCTGACTTTAACCTTAACTGTTACTGTAACCTGAACACTGACTCTGCATTTAACACTAAGCTATCTCTAAACCTGACCGCATATGAAAACTTAAACCTAACACTACACCTAGCCATAACCCTAACCCTACAACTAGCCCTAATCATAATCCTAGCTCTTATATTACCCATAGCCCTAACTCTATGCCTTAACTTAACAAAAAACCTAGAGCAAATCCTAGGCCTAAACCTAGCCCTAAGCATTACCCTAACCCTAACCCTAACCCTAGCCTTAGTCCTAAACCTTACTTAAAGAGTAACTCTTACCATAAATATAAACTTAGACCTATCCCTAACTCTAACCCTAAACTAACCCTAACCCTAAACTTAAGCCTATCCCTAGAACTAGCTCTAAACCTACACATTGCCCTAAATGTAAGCCTAACCCTATTGATAACCCTAGCCTTAACCCTAAACCTAATCCTAATCATAACTGGAAAACTAACCCTAAACCTACCATTCACCACAGCTGTAAACCTACCTCAAACCATAACCCATAAAATAAACCTAAGCATAACCATAGCCTTCACAATAACCCTAAAATTAAATATAACCCTAACCCTAAACCTAATAATACATCTAAATATATCCATTACTCTAACCCTTATCCTAACCCTAATGATAAGCATAGCCCTAACTAGAACCCTAACCTGAAAACTACCATAATTCTATCACTAAACCTAACGTTGAACCTAACCTTTGACCTAGCATTAGCCCTAACTCTAGCTCAAACCCTAACCCTTAACTAAACATAATACTAGGCCAAACCCTACCACTCATCCTAGCCCTAATCCTAACCATAACCATAGCCCAAAACCTAGCTCAAACTCTATCTATTTCCCTTACCATAACCCTAAACCTAATACTACACTGAGCCATAACACTTACCCTATCTCTATCCCTAGACCTGATTCTCACACAAAGCCTAAACCAAGCCCTAAGTCTTACTCAATTCCTGACTCTTACCCTTACGCTAATCCTATCTTAATACCGAACCCTAAACCAAACGCTAAACCTAGTCCTAATCCTAAACTTAACCCTAGCCTTAACCCTAGCTCTAACCCCAAGCATTACCCTAACCCTAACCATAAAACACATGATAACCCTAGTCCTAACACTAAACCTATTCTAACCCTAAATGAATACCTAACTCTAGACCTAACCATAAACCTAACCCTTACCGTAGTTCTAACCCTAGCTCAAATCCTAACAGCTATGCTAAACCTAACAGTAACCCTAGTCCTAAACCTAAACCTAACCCTTACTCGACATCTAACCCTGTCCACTACCCTTATCCTAATGATAACCCTAGCCCTAACCCTAAAACTAACCCTAATCCTAGACCTAACCCTAAACATAACCCTAGTCTTAGCACTAACCCTAACTCAAACCCTAACCCATACCCTAAACCTAAACCTAGCCTAAACCCTAATACTAACCCTAACTCTAGCCCTAATACTAAACATAAACCTATCCCTAAACCTATCCATCACTCTAATGATAACCATAAACCTAATGCTAACCCTAGGCCTAACTATAAACCTATCCATTACCCTAAACCTACACTGAACACTAAAACTAACCTGAAGCCTAAACCTAACTCTATTCATTACCCTAACCCTAACACTAAACCTAAAGCTAATGTGAGCCCTAACCCTAAACCTTAAACAAACCCAAACCCGAAACCTGACTCTGACCATTATAATACTTGTAGCTCTAAACCTGAACCTTACCCTAAACCTAATTCTGTCACTAGACCTAGCCATAAATCTTACCCTAAAAGCATCCCTAACCATAACCCTAGACCTGATATTAGCCCTAGCCCTAATTCTTGCCATAACCCTAATACAAATGCAAGCCCTCATCCTACCCTAAACCTAGCCTTGATCCTAACTCAAACCCTAACTCTATCTCTATTCCTAATTTTACCCCTCGCTTTAATTTTGAACCTTGCTATTACCCCATCCCTTCCCCTAAATCTAACCCTAACACTAACCCTAGACTTAATCCTTACACTAATCCTAGACCTACCTTATCCTAGCCCAAATTTAGCCCTAAACCTAACTCTAACACTAGCACTAAGACTAACTATAATTTTTGCCCTAGCCCTACTCCTGGATCAAACCCTAAACTTTACCATAACCCAAACACTTACCAAACCTTTTCTCTAACATTAACACTAGCCCTAAACCTAGATCTAACCATAACTCTAAATCTAACCCTAACCCTAAGCCTAAACCTCACACTAACACAAGCACTAGCACAAACACTAATCCTAAACCTAGTCCTAGCAATAAAAAAACATACGAGCCATAGCCCTAACCCTAACCCTTAACCTAAACCAAATCCTAACCTACATCTAGCCTAATATTAGCTCTAATTCCAGTCCTACCCTTACCCTAAAACTAACCTTGACCCGGACTCTGACCCTAACACTAACCCTAGCTCTAACATCACCCTAAATGTATACCTAACCCTAAAACTAGACCTAGTGTTAACTGTAACCATAAAAGTGGCCCTAATCATAACTCTAGTTCTTGCATTAATCTTAGCCCTAATCCTTGCCATAACCTAACGCAAAACCTAGCCCTAATCCAAGCTCTAAACCTCTTTTTAATCCTAACCCTAACCATAGCCCTAACCATTAACCTAAACCTAAACTTAACACTAAAACTTTCCCTAATCCTAAACCTAACCCTAGCCTTAATCCAAAACATAATCCTAGACCCAACCCTAGCTCTAACTCTATCCATTACCCTAACCATAATCTTAACCCTAATGTTAACCTTAGGATAACCCTAACCCTATCTGTAACCCTAACTTTATCAATTACCCTAAACCTAACCTGAACCCTAAACCTAACCATAAACATTACCCTAAACTTAACCCTAACCCTAATGCTAATGAGAGCCCTGACCCTAAACCTTAACATAACACAAGACTTAACCATGACTGTGACCCTAATAATAACCCTATCTCTAAACCTTACCCTAACTCTCAACCTAACACTTACACTAGAACTAGCCATAAACCTAAACCAAAACTAACCCTAACTATAAACCTCGACCTGAAATTACCCCTAGCCCTAATCATAGCCCTAACCCTAAAACAAAACCTAGCCCTAATCCTAGCCTTAAACCCCGCCCTAATACTAGCCCTAAACACAGGCTTAATCCTCATACTATCCCTAAACCTAGCCCTAACCGTATTTGTACCATAGCCCTAAACCTAGCTATGACATCATACCTTACACTAAACCTAACCCTAAACCTATCCCTAAACCTAGGCCTAGCCCTAACACTAACCCTAGCATTAATCCTAGAATTAACTTAATCCTCACCCTAACCCTACCCCTAGCTATCACCCTAGCATGAACCCTATTCTAAACCTATCCTTTACCATAACCCAAAACCCAGCCCTAAACCTTGCCCCAATTATTTAGCCCAAATTTGCCATAGCTCTAAACCTAGACCTAACCCTAACTCTGAAGCAAACCCTAAACCTAAGCCTAAACCTCATCCTAACACTCCCCCTAATCCTAATGCTAATTGGAAAACTATCCCTAACCCTAGGCCTATCACTCAAACTAAACCGAGTCACAGGCTTCACACTAATCCTTAAAATAAACCAAATCCTAAGCTTATACCTAGCCCTAACCTAGCCCTAATTCGAGTTCTAACCCTACCTCTAGAACTTACCCTGACCCTGAATTACACACTAACAATAACCCTAGTTCTAAATATCACCCTAAACCTAAACCTAAACTGAATACTAGACCTAGCCCTAACTCTAACCCTAAACTAGCCCTAGTCATAATGCCAGTTCTTACATTAGCCATAGTCCTGTAATAACAGAAAACCTAGCCCTAATCTGAGACCTAAACCTAGCATTAAACTTAACCCTAACCTTGAGCCTAGCCTTAACCCTAACCCTAACACTAGCCCTAATCCTAGCTCTAAACTTATCCCTTACCCTAAGCCTGACCCTAACACTAACCCACCTAATGCTACCCTAGTCCAAAACTTAATCATTAGCCTACCTGAAATCATAACTCTAATACTAATCTAACCCTAGCCCTCATTCTAGCTCTAACCCTAAACAAAACCCTAGCCCTAACCCTGACCATTATTCTGACCCTAACTCTAAACCTAGGTTGAAACCTGACCCTAACCCTAAACCGAACCCTAAAACTAACCCAACGGGTAACCCTATACCTAAATCTAACCTTAATACACGACCTAGACAAAAGCCTAATTCTAAATCTAGCTGTATCTCTAGCAGTAGCCCAAAACAAAAACCTAGCCCTAGCCCTAGCCCTAACAATAACCCTTAACCTAACCCAAACACAAACCCTACCTCTAGACCTAACACTAGCCCCAATTCTGGCCCCAACAATAAACCTAACACTAACACAAATACCTCCTCCAAACAAAAACCCTAGCTATAAACATTATGCTAACACAAAATCTAGCCATAACCCTAACCCTAGACCTAACCATAATCCTAACCTAGCTCTTACATTACCCATAGCCTTAACGCTAGCCCTAAACCTCACACAAAACTTAGCCCTAATCCTATCCCTAACCCTAGCCCTAAGTGTAACCCTAACCTAACTCTTGCCTTAGCCCTAACACTAGCTCAAACACTAACCCTTACCATAAATATAACCGTAGCCCTAACCCTAACCTGAACCCTAATCCTAGCCCTTATCCTATCCATAACCAAGGCCAAACTCTACATCTAACTCCATCCATTTCCCAAAACATAACCCTATACCTAATGCTAACCCTAGCCCTCAACTTAACATTAATCCTAAACTTAGACCTGACATTAAACCTAACACTTGACCTAGCCCTAACCATAGCTCAAACCCTAAAACTTAGCCTAAATCTAACCCTAACACTAACTCTAGACCTAACCCTAACCCTAAACCTTACCCTTACCATAATCCTAACAATAAAACTATCCCTACACCTATCTCTAACCCTAAATATAAGCCTAACCCAAGTGCTAACCCTCACCTAAACCTAAACCTATTGCTAACACTAAACCTATCCATTACCTAAACCTAATCTGAACACTAAAACTCAACCTAAAAATTACTCTAACACTAACCCTAATGCTAATTTGAGCCCTAAACCTAAACCATAACCTAAACTAAACTCTAAACAAGACACTGACTCTAATAATACACCTAGCTCTAAACCTGGCCCTAACCCTAAACTTAACACTTACACTAGAACTAGACATAAAGGTAACCCTATCAGTATTACTAACCATAACCCTAGACCTGACATTATTCCTCTACCTAATTCTTGCCCTAAACCTAACACAAACCCGATCCCTCATCCTAGCCCTAAACCTAGCCTTAATCCTAAACTGAACCCTAACCCTACCCAAATTCCTAATTTCTACCCTCACCTTAGTTCTGAACCTAGGTATAACCACATCCCTTACCCTTCCCATACCCTACCCTAACACTATCACTAACCCTAACCCGAGACCTAACCTTAGGCCTAACCATAACACTAACCCTAGCTTTAATCCTTGCCCTAATTTATCACTAACTGTAACCCTAAATCTAACCCTAGTCCTAAAACTAACTCTAACTCTCACCGTAGACCTGTATCTAATACTAACCTTATCTGTTACCATAACCTTAACACTAGCCCTAACCTTAGCCCTAACCGTAGCTCTAACCTTAGATCTAACCATAACTCTAAATATAACCTTAAACCTAAGCCTACACCTCACCATACCAATAGCTCAAACACTATCACTAATCCTAAATCTAGACCTAACCCAAGCTCTAGACCTAAAACAAAACAGAGCCATAGACCTAACGCTAATCCTAACCTAACACTAATCCTATAACTGACATTAACCCTAGTCCTAATTCTTGTCCTACCCTTAACACAAAGCCTAACCATACACCTAGCCTTAATCCTATCTCTAATTTGAGCATTATCCCTATACTTAAAACTAACACTGACCCTGACTATGACCCTAGCACTAACCTCATCTCAAATCTTCACCTGAAAACTTAACTTAACCCTAATACTAGACTTAGCTCTAACCCTAGTAATAAAACTAGCCCTAATTGTAACCCTAGATTTACACTAGCATAGCCCTAACCCTAGCCCTACGATAATCTAAAACTTAACCCTAATCTGAGCTCTAACCCTAGTTTTAACCCTAACCCTAGCCTTAATCCTAACCATAACCCAAGCCCTAACTATAGCTCTAATCCTATCAAATAGCTTACCCTAACTCTATCCCTAATGCTAACCCTAGGATAACCTGAATCCTATCCATAACCCTAACCCTATCCGTTACCTTAAACCTAACCTGAAACCTATACCTAACCATGTCTATTACCCTAACCCTAAATCTAACACTCAAGCTAATTTGAGCCCTAACCCTAAACTTCAACCTAAACAAACCCTGACCCTGACACTGACTCTAATGATACCCTTAGCTCTAAAGCTGACCTGAACCCTCAACCTATACCTTTCACTAAACCTAGCCATAAACCTAACCCTAAAACTATCCCTAACCATAACCCTAGACCTGAAATTAGCCCTAGTCCTAATAATAGCCTTATCCATAACAAAATACATAGCCCTAATCCTGGCCCTAAACATAGTTTTAAACCTAACCCTAATTCTAACACTAGCCCTAACCCTAAATTTACCCCTTGCCCTAAGCCAAAACATCGCTATAACATAATACCATACCCTAACTTACCTAATCCTAACCATAGCCCTAAACCGAGGCCTAACCCTATTACTAACCCTAACTCTAATCCTAGCCCTAATTTAGCCCTAAACCTAAACTTAATCATATCCCTAGCCCTAAGACTAACTCTGACTCTCGCCATAGCCATATCCCTAGTTCTAAACTTATCCCTTACCATAACCCAAAGCCTAGCCCTAACCCTAGCCCAAACCTAGCCCAAAACTTAGTCCTAGCCCTACATCTAAATCTAAAACTAACTTTAAATCTAACCCTAACTTTATACCTAAACCTCACCCTAACACTAGCCCTAACCCTAATGCTAATTTTAAAACTAGCCCTAAACCTAGCCACAGCCCTAAAATATAACACAAACACTAAGCTATAGCCCTAATCCTAACCCTTAAACTAATACAAATACTAAAGCTACCCCTAGTCCTAACCCTATCCCTACAATTAATACTGACTCTGACTCTGACTCTAATACTAACCCTAGCTCTAAATATCACCTTAACCCTAAATTTAACCCAAAAACTAGACCTAGCCCTAAACCTAACCATAAAACTTGCCCGAATTGTAAAGCCAGTTCTTATATTATCCATAGACCTAACCCTAACACAAAACCTATCCAAAATCTGAGCCCTAACCCAAGTTTAAAACAAACCCTTAATATAACCCTAGCCCTAACCCTAACCAAAACCCTAACCCTAGTTTAAACCCTATCTCTTACCCTAAGCCAAACCCTCACCCTAATGCTACCAGAGTTATAACCCTAATCCTTACCCTAACCCAAACCCTAACCCTATTACTAGTCCTAACACTAGCCCTCATTATATCTCTAATCATATCCCAAAGCCTAAACCTATCCCTGACACTTATTCTGAACCTAATACTAACCCTTGGTCTAAGCCTGACCCTAACTCTAAACCAAACCCTAACACTAGCCCTACCGGTAAACCTATACCTAACCTATCCATAATACTAGTACTGGACCTAAAGCTAATCCTAATTATAACCATAACTCTAGCTCTAGCCCTATATAATCCTAGCCCTAGCCCTAACAATCACCATTAACCTAACACAAAGACTAACCCTACCCCTAGACCTAACCCTAGTTCTAATTCTGACCCTAACCCTAACTCCAATGCCATCCCGAACACTGAACCTTATCCTAAAACAAACCCTAACTCTAAACTTTATCCAAAACCTAAACCTAAGTCTAACTATAGACCTATCGATAACCCTAACCCTAAAACTAGCCGTAGTCATAAACCAGGGTCTTTCATTACCCCTAGCCCTAACGCTAGCCATAAATCTTACAAAAAACGCTAACCCAAACTCTAGACATAAGCATAAACTTACCCAAAACTCTAGCCCAAACCCTAACCCTAACACTTGCCCTAGCCCTAACCCTAGCTCAAACTCTTACACTTATCCTAAACATAACTCTAGCCCTAACCCTAACGCTAAAACTAGCTCTAATCTTAACTGTAACCATAGAAAAAAATCTTAGATATAACTTTATCCACTACCTTAAATAGAGCCCTGAACCTAATGCTAATCCTAGCCCTAAACATAATGCTAACCCTAAACCTTGCCATAGCCATAACCCTAGCTCAAACCCTAACACTTACTCTAAACTAAACTTTACTCTAACACTAACCCTATGCCTAACCATAACTCTAGCCCTAATACTAAGCTTATCCCAAGTCCTAACTCTAGCACTAACCCTATCCATTATTCTAAACAAAAGCCTAACCCAAATGCTAATCTTAGGCCAAACCCTAACCCTATTCCTAACACAAACCCTATAAATTACTCTAAACTTAACCTTAATCTTAAACCTAACCCTATCCATTACTCTAACCCTAAAACTCACCCTAACTCTAACCATAAAACTAACACTAATTGTAAGGCCAGTTCTTAACTCTAACGCTAATTTGAGCCCTAACCCTAAACCTTAACACAAACCAAACCCTAACCCGACTCTGAACCTAATAATACACCTAGCTCTAAACCTGACCCCTACATTAAACCTAACACTTATACTAGACTTAGCCATAAACCTAACCCTAACACTACCCCTAACCATAACCCTAGACCTGACATTAGCCCTAGCCCTAATCCTAGCCCTAACCCTAACACAACCCCTAGCCCTCATCCTAGACCTAAAACTAGCCTTAATTCTATCCAAAATTTTCACCGTAGCCCTACCCTAAATTTTAAATCTCATCCTAGCCATGAATCTAGCTATAATCCTATCACTTTTTCTAAAAGTAACACAAAACCTAACAATACTCTAACCTTAACCCTAGTCCTAATCATAGACCTAACCCTAACATTAAGCCAAATGCTAATCCTAGCCCTAACCCTAACCCTAAGACAAACATCACTGTAGCCCTATTTCTATTTCTAACCCTATCCATTACTGTAATCCTCACACTAGCCCTAACCTTATCTCTAAACGTAGCCATAGCCCTAACACTAGATATAAACATAACTCTAAATATACCCTAAACTTAAGCCTAAATCTCAACATACCACTAGCCCTAACACTATTGCTAATCCTAAAACTAGCCCTAAAACAAAACTGAGCCATTGCTCTAACCCTAAAACTTACCCTATAGCAAACCCTACCCCTATAACTAGCCATAACCCTAGCTCTAATTCAAGTCTAGGCTTAAAACTAACCCTGATCCTGACTCTTATCCAAACTCTAACCCTAGCTCTAAATATCACCCTAACCCTAAAGCTAATGCTAGCACCACTCCTAGCCCAAACCCTAACCCTAAAACTAACCCTAAAAGTAACCCTAGTTCTTACATTGGCCATAGCCCTAACCCTAGCCCTAACCATAATACAAAAGTAGCTTCTAATCCAAGCCCTAACACTAGATATACCCCTAACCCTAATCTTAATCCTAGCCCTAAACCTAACCCTAAACGTAGACCTAACCCTAGCTCTAACACTGTCCCTTACCCTAAGCAAAACCCTATCCATAATGATAACTTTAGTCCTAATCCTAACCCTTAGACAAAACTAAACACTAACCCTATTACTAGTCCTAACCCTAGCCCTCATTCTTCCTCTAACCCTATCCCAAAATCAAACTGTAAATTTCACCCATATTCTGACCCTAACACTAATTTTAGGTATAAATCTAAACCTAACCCTAAACCGAACCCTAACACTAGCCCTATAGATAATGTCATACCTAAACCTAACCTTAACACTAGCCCAAGATATAAACGTAATCTTAAATTTTGCGAAAACTCTAGCCCTAGACCTAAACAAAAACTTAGTCCTATCCCTAAAAATAACCCTTTAACTAATCCAAACACTAACACTACCCCTATACCTAACTTTGTCCTAATTCTGTTTCGCACTCTAACACTAACTATAACCTGAACACTGACCCTGACACTAACACTAAACCTAGCTCTAAACCTGACAATAAACCAAAATCTAAACTTAATACTAGACTTAGCCATAATCCTTACCCTACAACTAGCTGTAATTAGAAATCTAGACCTTAAATTACCCATAACACTAACTATAGGCCTACACCTAACACAAAACCTAGCCATAATCTGAGACCTAAACCTACCTTAAGAATAACACTAACCCTAACCCTAGCTCTAGCCCTAATCTTAATCATAAACTTAGCCAGAACACTAGCTCTAAACCTAAAATTATCCTTATGATAATTCTAATGCTAATGCTTACCCTAGGCCTAACCCTTTCCTTATTGCTATCTGAAAACCTCTCCATTATCCTAAACCTACCCTGAACCCTAAACAGAACCTAAATCTAAGCCTAACTCTTACACTAGATCTAGACACAAACCTAACCCTAAATCTACCCCTAACTGTAACATTAGAACTGATATTAGCCCTAGCCGTAATTCTAGACCTAAACCTACAAAAAATCATAGCCCTCATTCAAGCCCTAAACCTAGCCTTAATACTAACCCTAACCCTAACCCTAGCCCTAACTCTAATTCTAACCCTCACCCTACCACTAAACCTGGGTATAATAACATCCCTAACCCTAAACATAATCATAACCCTAGTCCTAATGCTAGGCCTATGCTGAACACTAACCCTAGCCGAAAATCTAGGCCTAACTTAGCCCTATCCCTAGTCTACCCTATCCCTTACCATAACCCTAACTGTAGCCCTAAACCTAGATATAACTCTAGCCAGAACCCTTGCCTTATCTTTATTCCTAATCTTAATGCTAGATCTAACCTTAACTCTAAATCTAACATTAAGCCTAAGCCTAAGCCCAACCTTAACACTAGCCCTAACCCTAACACTAATCAAAAAAACTAGCTCTAACCCTATCCCTATAGTAAATCAAAACTGAGCAATAGCCCTAACACTAAACCTTAACTTACACCAAAACCTAGAACTACACCTAGACCTAACCTTAGCCCTAATTCGACTCCTAACCTTAAACTTAATACAAACCCTGACTCAGACTCATATCCTAACACTCACCCTAGCTTTAAACAGCACCGTAAATTTAAACTAAACTCTTAATGTAACCCTAGCCTTATTTCAAGTCTTAACCCTAACCCTAAAACTAACATGACCCTGACTATTAACCTAACACTAATACTAGCTCTAAATATCACCCTAACCTTAAACTAATCCTAACACTAGAGGTTTAACCCCTAACCATAACCGAAAAATTAACCCTAATTGTAACCCTAGTTCTTACATTAGCCATTGCTCCAACCCTAGCCCTAAACCTAACACAAAACTAGCCCTAATCTGAGCCCTAAACCTAGCTTTAATCCTATCCTGTGTCCTAATCCTAGCCCTAACCCTAGCTCAAACTCTATCCTTTACCCTAAGCCAAACCCTAACCCTAACGCTAATCATAATCCTTAACCTGACCCAAACCTTAAACCTATTACTAGTCCTAACCTAGCTTTCATTCTAGCTCTAACCGTAACCCAAACCCTAACACTAACCCTGACCCTTATTCTGACCCTAACACTAATCATAGTCTAAACCTGAACCTAAGCCTAATCCAAACCCTAAGACTAGCTCTGCAGGTAACTCATACCTATACCTAACCCTTCAACTGGCCCTAAACCTAAACCTAATCCTAAATCTAGTGATAATTCTAGCCCTAGACCTAAACAAATCTTAGTCCTATCCCTAACAGTAACCCTTAATCTAATCCACACACTAACCCTACCCCTATACCTAAACTTATCCTAATTCTGGCTTTTACCCTAACCCTAACTCTAACCTGAAGACTGACCCTGACACTAACACAAAACCTAGCTCTAAACCTGACAATAACCCAAAATCTAAACTTATCATTAGACCTAGCAACAAACCCTACCCTACAACTAGCCATAATTAGAACTCTAGATTTTACATTATCCATTGCACAAACCCTAGGCCTAAACCTAACACAACACCTAGCCCTAATCAAAACTGAGCTATAGCCTTATTCCTAATCCTTAACCTAAATCAAATCCTAACTACACCAAATCCTAACCCTATCCCTGTAACTAATACTTACACTGACTCTGTCCCTAAATCTAACCCTAGCTCGAAACATCACTTAATCCTAAATGTAACCCAAACCCTTGACCTAGCCCTTACCCTAACCATAAAATTACCCCAAATTCTAAAGCCATTTCTTACATTAGCCATAGATATAACCCTAACACAAAACCTAACCCTAATCCGAGCCCTAACCCTAGCTTTAACCCATAAACTAAATATATACCTAGCTCTAACCCTAACTAAAACCCTAACACTAGATCTAACCCTATCCCTTACCCTAAGCCAAACCCTCACCATAGTGCTACCCTAGTTTTAACACTGATCCTTTGCCTACCCCAAACCCTAAACCTATTACTAATCCTAACCCCAGCCCTTATTCTATCTCTAACCCAATCCCAATGCCTAAACTTAACCTGGATCCTTATTCTGACCCTAACACTAACGCTAGATCTAAGCCTGACCCTAACTCTAAACTGAACCCTAACACTAGCAGTAACGGTAAAGCTATATGTAACTTAATATAATATTAGCACTAGACCTAATCTTATTCCTAAATATAGCCATAACTCTAGCCCTAGCCCTAAAAAATTCCTAGCCCTAGCCCTAACAATTACCATAAACCTAACACAAAGTCTAACCCTACACCTAGACCTAACCCTAGTTCTAATTCTGGCCCTAACACTAACCCCAATGCTATCCCAAACACTGAACCTTATCCTAACACAAACCCTGGCTCTAAACCTTACCCTAACCCCAAACCTAACCCTAACTATAGACCTATCCATAACCCTAACTCTAAAACTAGCCGTAACATAAACCAGGATGTTTCATTACCCATAGACTTAAAGCTAGCCATAAATCTCATGCAAAGCCTAGCCCTAACCCTAGCCATAAGTGTAATCCTAACCAAAACCTAGCCCAAACCCTAACCCTAATGCTTGCCCTAGCCCTAACCCTAGCTCAAACTCTAACCCTACACCTACCCCTAACACTAACCCTAGGCATACTCCTAAATGTAGCCATTGCCCAAATCTTAGATCTAACTTTATCAATTACCTTAAACAAACCCTGATCTAATGCTAATCTTAACCCTAAGCCTAACACTAACCCTAACCATAGCCCTGACTCTAACCATAACCCTTGCCTTAGCCTAACCCTAGCTCAATCCCTAATACTTACCCTAAACCTAAAACTAACACTAACACTAACCCTATGCCTATCCCTAACTCTACCCTAATCCTAAGCTTAACTCAAGCCTAACACTAACACTAACCCTATCCATTATTCAAAACACAAGCCTAAACCAAATGCTAACCTTAGGCCAAATCCTAATCCTATACCTAACACTAACCTATACATTACTCTAAACCTAATCCTATCCATTACTCTAAACCTAAACCTCACCCTAACACTAACTATAAAACTAACCCTAATTGTAAAGCCAGTTCTTAACCCTAACCTTAATTCCAGCCATAACCCTAAACCTTAACCCAAAACAAACCCTAACCCGACTCTTAACCTAATCATATACCTAGCTCTAAACCTGACCCCTACACTAAACCTAACTCTCATACTATCCCTAACCATAACCCTAGACCTGACATTAGCCCTAGTCCTAATCCTAGCCCTAACCATAAAACAAACTCTAGCGCTCATCCTAGCCCTAAACCTAGCCTTAATCCTAACCCAAAACCTCACCTTAGCTCTATCCTGAATTTGAAAGCTCATTCTAGCTACAAACCTACCTATAACCCTATCAATTCCCATAAACCTAACTCTAAACCTAACACTAACACTAACCATAACCCTATCTTTAACCATAGACCTAACCTTAACACTGACCCAAATGCTAATCCTAGCCCTAATTTAGGCCTAGCCCCAACCCTAGCCCTAACTCTAGCCCTAAGACTAACTCTCACGCTAGCCCTATTTCTATTTCTAACCCTAGACCTTACCTTAGCCCTAACCCAAACCATATCCCTAACTCTAGATCTAAACATACCTCAAAATATGACCCTATCTTTAAGTTTAACCTCACCATACCACTAGCCATAACACTATTGCTAATCCTAAAATTAGCCCTAACCATAGCCCTAGCCCTAAAACAAAACCAAGCCATTGCTCTAACCCTAACCCTTACCCTATAACATACCCTAATCCTTACCTAGCCATAACCCTACCTGTAATTTGAGTCCTAGGCCTAAAACTAACCCTGACCCTGACTCTTATCCAAACTCTAACCCTAGCTCTAAATGTCACACTAACCTTAAAGCTAATGCTAGCACCACTCCTAGCCCAAACCCTAACCCTAAAACTAACCCTAAAAGTAACCCTAGTTCTTACATTGGCCATAGCCCTAACCCTAGACCTAACCCTAACACAAACACAGCTTCTAATCCAACCCCTAACACTAGATTTAACCCTAACCCTAACCCTAATCCTAGCTCTAAACCTAACCCTAAATGTAGACCTAACCCTAGCTCTAACACTATCCCTTACCCTAAGCCAAACCCTATCCATAATGATAACCTTAGTCCTAATCCTAATCCTTACACAAAACCAAACACTAACCCAATTACTAGTCCTAACACTAGCCCTCATTCTTCCTCTAACCCTGACCCAAAATCAAACTCTAAACTTCACCCATATTCTGACCCTAAAACTAATTATAGGTCAAAACCTGACCCTAACCTAAACAGAACCCTGAAACTAGCCCTACCAGTAAACTTATACCTATACCTAACACTAATACTAGCTCTAAACCTAAACCTAATCTTAAATCTAGTGATAACTCTAGCCCTAGACCTAAACAAACACTTAGTCCTATCCCTAACAGTAACCCTTAACTTACACTTAACCTTGTCCTAATTATGGCTTTCACCCTAATCCTAACTCTAACATGAACCCTGACCGTGACACTAACTATAAACCAAGCTCTAAACCTGACAGTAAACCAAAATCTAAACTTAACACTAGACCTAGCTATAACCCTTACCATACAACTAGCCATAATTAGAACTCTAAATCTTACATTACCCATAGTACTGACAGACCTAAACCTAACATAAAACCTAGCCATAATCTGAGGCCTAAACCTACCTTAAGAATAGCTCTCACCCTAACCCTAGCTCTAAACCTAATCCTAATTCTCACTTTAGTCCTAGCCCTTGCTCACAGCCTATCCCTTATCCTAAATATAACCCAGGCCCTATCCCTACCCATAACCCTAACCCTAAACTTAAAACTAGCTCTAACACTAGCTCTAACCCTAGCCATTACCCAATCTCTAATGCTAAATGTAATGATAACTCTGGCCCTAACCCTAACCAAAACCCTAACAAAAAACATAAACCTAACCATAGACCAAACACTAAACCTAACCCTTGCTTTACCCTAACCCTAACTCAAACCCTAACCCTTACCATAAAACCAACAGTAAACTCAGCTTTAAAACTAAACTTAACCCTAAACCTAAACTTAACCCAAAAGCTAATCTTGCATCTAACCCAATCTATTACTGTAAACCTAACCCTAAACCTAATGAAAACCCTAAACCTAACCCTAAACGTAATGCTGACCATAACCATAACACTAACCCTAAACCTAACACTAAACCTAACCCTAATGCTAGGATTAACCAAGCTCAAAACTGAACATTTACCCTAAACCTAACCCTACCCTACCCTAAGCTAGGTTTACTAGTTCTAACCCAAACCCTAACTCTAACTCTAGCCCTAATCTTAACCATAAATTTAGCCCTAACTCTAGCTCTAACCCTATAAATTATCCTTATGATAATCCGAATCCTAATGCTAACCCTGGGCCTAAGCCTTACCCTAACCCTATTGCTATCCCAAAAGCTTTCCATTACATTAAATATACCCTGAATCCTATACCTAACCCTATGCATTACCATTAGCCTAACCCTAACACTCATTTGAGCCATATTCCTAGACCTTAACCTAAAACAAACCTTAAACCTGATACTGACCCTAAAAATACACCTAGGTCTAAACCTGATCCTTACACTAAGCCTAACACTTTCACTAGAGCTAGACACAAACCTAACCCTAAATCTATCCCTAACTGCAACACTAGACCTGACATTAGCCCTAGCCCTAATTAGAGACCTAACCCTTCAACAAACACTAGCCCTCATTCTAGCCCTAAAACAAGCCTTAATCATAATTTTAACCCTAAACCTAGCCCTAACTCTAATTCTAACCCTCATCCTACTTCTAAACCTAGCTATAACAACATCCCTTACCCTAAACATAACCAGAACCCTAGTCCCAATGCTAGGCCTAAGCTGAACCCTAACCCTAGCCCTAATCCTAGCCCTATTATAGCCCTATCCCTAAAACTGACAATAACCCTAGCCCTAAGACTAAACGTAACCCTCAACCTAGAACTATCCATATTTCTAAATGTACTCGTTACCGTAACCCAAACCCTAGCCCTAACACTTGCCTTATCCTTAGACCTAGCCCTAACCCTAGATCTAATGCTAACCCCCAATATAAACCTAATTCTAAGCCTAAGCCTAACATTAACACTAGCATTAATCCTTATGATAATCACATAACTAGCACTAACCCTAAACCTAGGACTAAAACAAACTGAGCAATACTCTAACACTAAACTTTAACTTAAAATAAACCCTAACAGTAAACCTAGACATAATCTAGCCCTTATTCGAGTCCCAACTCTAACCTTAAAACTTACCCTGACCCTGAATCATATCTTAATACTCACACTAGCTCTAAATATCACCCTAAAATTAAACAAAACCATAACTGTAACTCTAGTCCTAACCGTAACTTTAAACTAACCCTGACCCTGACTCAGACCATTACCCTAACCTTAGCACTAACTTAACCCAAAACTTAGCCTTATACTGAGCCATAACCCAAGTTTAAACCTAATCCTAAGCCTAATCCTAGCCATAATCCTAGCCATAACCCTAGCTCTAACCATATCCATTTCCATAACCATAACCATAACCCTAATGCTGACTCTAGACCTAAACCTAACCCTATTCCTAATCCTAAACATATCCATTACTGTAAACCAAACTTAAACACTAAACCTCACCCTATTATTACCCTAACACTAACCCTAATGCTAATTTGATCCATAATTTTAAACCTTAACCTATTTCAAAACCTAATCCATACCCTGACGCTAAAAATACCCCTAGATCTAAACCTGACCCTAACCCTAAACCTAACCCTTAACTACCGGTAGCCATATGCCTAACACTAAAAGTATGCTTAACCAAAACCGTAGACCTGATATTAGCCCTAGCCCTATTCTTAGCCTTAAACCTAAAACAATCCCTAGCCCACTTCCTAAACCTAAGCCAAGACTTAATCATAACCCTAACCCTAACCATAAATCTAACCCTAATTTTAACTCTCACTCTATCTATAAACCTAGCTATTACGTGATACCTCAGCCTAAACTTAACCCTAAACCTAATCCTAATGCTAGGTCTAAAATTAACACTAACCCTAGCCCTAATTCTAGCCCTAATTCAAACCTATCCCTAATCCTAACCGTAACCTTAGCGCTAAGACTAACTCTAACACTAGCCCTATCCCTAGTTCTAACCCCATCTCTTATTGTAACCCTAACCCTAGCCATAAACCAAACATAACCATGGTCATAACACTTGCCTAAACTTTATTCCTAGTCCTAATCCTAGATCTAATCCTAACTCTAAATCTAACACTAAACCTAAGCCTAAGCCTAACATTAACATTAGCCCTAACCATAACACTAATCATAAAACTAGCTATAACCCTAACCCTAGCAGTAAAAAAAAACCAAGCAATAGTCCTAACACTAACACTTAACTTAAACCAAATCCTAGCACTAAACCTCGACCTAACCCAAGCCCTAATTCGAGTCCTAACTTTAACCTTAAAAATAATCCTGACTCTGAGTCATATCCTAACACTCACCCTAGCTCTAAACACCACCCTAACTTTAAACCAAACCCTTAAAATAACCCAAGCCTTGTTTCTAGGACTAAAACAAAACTGACCAATACCCTAACACTAAACTATTCTAACCCTCATCCTACTTCTAAACCTAGCTATAACAACACCCCTTACCCTAAACATAACCCTGACCCTGACTATTAACCTAATATTAACACTCACTCTAAATATCACCCTAACCTTAAACCTAATCCTAACAATAGAGGTTTAACCCCTAAACATAACCCCAAAATTAACTCTAATTGTAACACTAGGTCTTAAATTAGCCGTTGCTCTAACCCTAGCCCTAAACCCAAAACAAAACTAGCCATAATCTGAGCCCTAAACCTAGCTTTGACCCTAACCCTTGCCCTAATCCAAGCCCTAACCTTAGCTCTAACCCTATCCCTAAGCCAAACCCTAAACCTAATGCTAACCCTAATATTTAACCTAACACAAACCCTAACTCTATTACTAGTCCTAACCCTAGTCATTCTAGCTCTAACCATATGGATATTCTAGCTCTAACCATAACCCAAACCCTAACCCTAACCCTGACACTTATTCGGACCCTAACACTAATCATAGGTCTAAACCTGAACCTAACCCTATTCTGAAACCTAACGCTAGCCCTACCGGTAACCTTATATGTAAACCTAACCCTAACACTAGCCATAGACCTAAACCTAATCATAAATCTAGCCATAACAAGAAACCTAGACCTAAAGAAAAACCTAGACCTAGCCCTAACAATACCCTTTGCCTACGCCCAAAACTAACCCATCTGCTAGACCTAACTCTAGAACAAATTCTGGCTTTAACCATAACCATAACCCTAACCATAACACTGACACTGATACTAACACTAGCCCTAGCATAAACATCTCCCTAACCCAAAACCAGCCATAAAACTATACCTAGCCCTTATATTAACCCTAAAACTAGCCCAAGTCATAACAAGTTCTTACATTAGCTGTAGACCTAATCTATCACAAAACCTAGACTCAAACCAAGCCCTACCCTAGCTTAACCTTAAAGCTAATCCTAAACCTAAAAATAGTCTTAACCCTAATCCTAAGCCTAACACTAGACCTAATCCTTAGCATAACCCTAGCCCTAACCCTAGCTCTAACCTATCCATTACCCTAATGACAACAGTAAACCTTATGCTAACCCTAGGCCAAATCCTAATCCTATCCCTAACCCTACACCTATCCATTACCCTACACATAACCTGAACCCTAAACCTAAATCTATAGTCACCCTATCCTTAAAAATAATGCTAATTCGAGCAGTAAACCTAAACCTTAACCTAACAAAAACCCTAAACCTAACCCTAAACCTGATAATACCCCTAGATTTCGACCCAACCCTAACCATAAACCTAACCCTAAAAGAGACTTAGCTGTAAACCTAATCCTAAAATGATCCCTAACTGTAACCCTAGACCTGACATTAGCCCTAACTCTAACCCTAGTCCTAACTCAAAAACACAAAACTTAGACCACATTCTAGCCATAACCTCGCCTTAATCATAAACCTAACCCTAATGCTAACCCTAATTCTTACCCTCACCTTAGCCCTAAAACTATCTATAATCCCATACTTTACCCTAAACCTAAAGTTAACCCTAAAACTAACACTAACCGTAGCTCTAAATTTAAAACTAAACCTAAAACTAACCTTAGCCCTAATCCCACACCTCATTTAGCCCTATCCCTAACCCTAACCCTAACCCTTGCCCTAAGACTAACTCTAACTCTCGCCCTAGCTCTATACCAAGTTCTAACCCCATCCCTTACCATCACCATAAACCTAGCCCTAAACTCAGCCCTAACCCTACCCCTATCCTTAGCTCTAGCTCAAACCCTAGATCTAAACCTAACTCTATATCTAACCTTATACCTAAGCCTAAACCTCACACTAACACTAGACCTAACGCTAACACTAATCCTAAAACTAGACCTAACACTACCCTAGCCCTAAAACAAAAACGAGTCATAGCCCTAACCCTAATTCTTAACTTAAACCAAACCTAATCTTCCACCTAGCCCTAACCCTATCTCTAATTCTAGTCCTAATCCTAACCTGAAAACTAATCCGGACCCAGACTCTGATCCTAACTCTAACCCTAGCTCCAATCATCTTTGTAACCATAATCCTAACCCTAACATTAGACCTGGCTCTTACCCTAACCCTATAACTAGCAATAATCATAATCCTACTTCATACATTACCCATAGTCTTAACCCCAGCCCTACCCTAACCCAAAACCTAGCCTTAATACGAGTCCTAAACCTAGCTTTAACCCTAAATGTTTTTTTTTTTTGTATTGGTTGTTCAAAACATTACAAAGCTCATGATATATCATCTTTCATACATTTGACTCAATAATCATAACCCTACGCAATAATCATAACCCTACTTCATACATTACCCTTAGTCTTAACCCCAGCCCTACCCTAACCCAAAACCTAGCCTTAATCTGAGTCCTAAACCTAGCTTTAACCCTAAATTTAATTGTAGCCCTAACCCAAACAAAAGCCCTAATCATATATATAAACCTTGTCCTAATCTTAGGTCTAACCCTATCCATTACCCTAATGATAACCCTAATCCTTACCTAATCCTTATGCTAACAACATAAAACATAACAAGGAAAGAAAGAAAGAGAGGGAGAAAGAATATAAGAAAAAATAAAGGGAGGTGAGTTGGGGCCTATGCAATTCCTCTATATTTTACTATTCTGGTGATTGAGTTTTTTTTTTCTTTTGAGAGAGAGAGAGAGAGAGAGAGAGAGAGAGAGAGAGAGAGAGAGAGAGAGAGAGAGAGATTTTTTTAAAAAATATTTATTGTTGAGTTTTCGAAAGACATAACATCTTTATTTGTATGTGGTGGTGAGTATCAAACCCAGCACCAGATTCAGTTCTTAAAGTCCAATTTTATGCAAATTTCTTGGTTTCACATGTTGAAGTTGTGATGACAAGAGGGGTTAGGGTAGAGAATAATGGATGAGAAGAGTGAGAAAAGAAAAGTAAGAAAGAAAAAAAAGTATCTCAGAACTCTGTTTTCTTTTCTTGCAGTAGTTGGAGTTGTCTATTCCTAACTAGAGTCTCTGTGCTCTGGGTGATGGAGGTAGCCAGTGTGAGAGGGTTTGAGCTTCTAACGGTAACCTCCCTATTCCTGGTCTCTGAGATGGAAACCAGGTGCATGTACAGTTGCTGTTCCACATTGATGGCTATGTCCCACAAAAAGCTTGTGAGAAAAATCTTGAGTTATCCAGGTAAAGGTAGGGGAGTTGGAAACCAGGTACCTGAGCAGCAACAGAACTGAGCTTGTAGCCATGCCCACTGATAGACATTGAGTAAGGTTTTGAAAGACGGATTCCATCTGTTACTGATGTAGGGTGTTTGGTGAATTCGGTGGTTCTGCGCTGAACTTGTGTCAAGTCCAGAGGTTGGTCTGGTGACCCCGAAGCAAACCTTTGTGTTCTGTGCTGCTACCCTCTGTGCCGAGAGTGCCAGCCTACCTGAGTCTTCCCTCTAAGCCTAGAGCCCACACAAGGCTGAGACTTCCATCTGAAACTTGAGCGAATGTACAGTGGAGACTTCTGTCTGCACCGAGAGCATCCACATGGCGGAGTCTTCTGTCTGTGCAGAGAGTGCCCGTGTGGACCTAGTTTTCTTCAAATTTTTATGATACTGGGCAGGATTCATATTTTACTTGGCTTTCCTCTGCTCCACAGGTTTGTGCCTTGTCGGTTCAATGGTTCGCTGTAAGGAACAGTTTGTGTTTTAAGGTTTCCCTTCATTATGGCTTATTGATGTGAATGAAAATTGAGCTGGAAATCAAACAGGGTTGGTAGGAGGGGCTTGAAACTTCACACAATCAGTTCTCAGTGGGCACTCTCTGGTTTCTTTCTTTTGTAGGTAGGCCAAAGCTGAAGCATGCAAAAGCAACTGTATCTGAGAGCCATTAAGGAGAAAACAGAGAAATATGCATGTACTGAAATAAGTCTCCCAATGATTTGATCAGATTTCTTTGATATGGCACAGTATTGATCTTTAACCCTGCACCACTAGACTCCCCAAGTTTGGGATTTCTAGGATCACTGGTTTGCTATACAGGTAAGAGTTAGTGTTACAGTTATTGTTAGGGTTAGATTTAGAGCTATTGTTTGGGTTAGAGTTATTTTTTTTTAATTTCTTTGATACTGGGCTGGAATAATCTTTTCCCTAGGCTTACTATGCTCACCAGGTTTGGGACTTCTGGATTCAGTATCACTGTCAGGAACAGTTTGTATTTTAAAGTTTCACTTCATTTTGGCCTATTTGGGTAAATGGAAATAGAGCTTGAAATCAAATAGAGTTGGTTTGAAAGTTTGCTTGAAACTTCACACACTCAATCAGTTCTCAGTGTGCATTCTCTGGTTTGTTTCAGTAGAAAGTAGCCCTAAGCTGAAATAGAAAGAAATAGCTTCATCTGTGAGTGCTTTAGGAGAAAGATTCAATATTTTTAGTCAAATTACTTTGATACTGTACAGTATTCATCCTTTACCTCGCCTTAGTACGATCCCCAATTCGGGGCCTTTTAATTTCAACGGTTCACTGTCAGGAGCAGTTTGAATTTTTAGGTGTCACTTCATTATGGCCTATAGGTATGAATGACAATGAAGCTGAAAATCAAAAATTGTTGGTATTAGCTTCTTGGTACATCACATGCTCAATTAGTTCTCTGTGTGCACTTTCTGCTTTCTTTCTATTGAATATAGGCCAAAGAAGAAGCGTGCAAAAACAACTTTATCCAAGAGCACTTTAGGGGACAACAGGGAAATTAGCATGTGTTGAATTACCCTCTGCAATTATTTGTTCAGATTTCTTGATACTGTGGATTATTCATCTCTTAGCTTGCCCCAATAGGCTTCATAACGTTGGGACTTCTATGATCAAAAGTTATTTAAACAGGTTACAATTAATGTTATGCTTAGGGATAGGGCTAGGTTTAGACCTAGTGTAAGATTTATAGTTAGTTTTGTTCAAATTTCTTTGATATTGGGCAGGATTCATCTTTTACCAAGCCTTACTATGTTCCACAGATTTAGGCCTTCTCAGTTCAATGGTTCTCTGACAGTAATAGTTTGTATTTTGAAGTTTCACTTCATTTTGACCTATATGGTAAACGGAAATGGAGCTCAAAATTCAAATAGGGTTGATGCTAGCTGCTTCAAACTTCACACACTCAATCAGGTCTCTCTGTGCTCTCTCTGATTTCTTCCTTGTGAAAGTAGCCTAAGCTGAAGCATACAAAAACAACTTTATCAAAAAGCACTTTAGAATAAAACAGTAAATATGCATGGAATGAACTACCTCAAACAATTATTTGATCAAAATTTTTTGATCCTGCAGTGTAATCATCTGTTACTTTGCCCCACTAGGCTCCCCAAGTTTGGGCTTTATATGACCAAAGCCTCTCTAAACAGGATAGGGTTCGTGTTAGTACTAGGGTTAGAGAAAATATTAGGATTGGAGTTACTTTTGTTCAAATATCTTTGATACTGGGCAGGATTCATATTAGACCTAGCGTTACTTTGTTCCCCAGGTTTTAGGCCCTCTTGGTTCAGCAGATCGCTGTCAGGAATAGTTTGCATTTTAAGGTTTCACTCTATGTTGACATCTATGGGTAAATGGAAATGGAGCTGGAAATCAAACAGGGTTGATGCTAGCTGCTTAAAACTTTACAAACTCAATCAGTAATCTGTGGGAACTGTCTGATTTCCTCCTTATGAATGTTCCTCCAAGCTGAAGCATGCAAAGAAACTTTATCAGACTGTGGTTTAGGAGGAAACAGGGCAATATAAATGTACGGAAATACCTCCCCCAATTACGTAGTCAGATATTTTGGATACTGGGCAGGATTCATCTGTTAGCTTGCCCTACTAGAAGCCCCACATATGGAATTCTATGACAAAGGTTTTCTAAACAGGTTAGATTAGATTTAGGGTTAGGGTTAGAGCTAGGTTTAGAGCTAGTCTTAAGGTTAGAGGTAGTTTTGTTCAAATTTCCTTGATACTGGGCAAGTTTAATCTTTTATGTAGCCTTACTATTTTCCACAGATTTGGGCCTTGATTCAATGGTTCACTGTAAAAAAGAGTTTTTATTTTAAGGTTTCACTTCAATTTGACCTATATGGGTAAATAGAAATGAAGCTGGAAATCAAACAGGGTTTGTGCTGCCTGCTTGAATGTTTACACACTCAATCAGTTCTCAGTCAGCATTCTCAGGTTTGATTCCTGTGGAAGTAGCTCTCAGCTGAAGTAGAAAAAAAAACAGATTTTTCTCTGAGCACTTTAGGAGCAAGCAGAATTCCCATGTACTGAAAGAGCTTCAAATTTTTTTGGTCAGATTACTTTGATACTGTACAGGATTCTTCCTTGACCTAGCCTTAGTAGGTACCCAAGTTTGGGCCTTCAAGGTTCACTGGTTCACTTTCAGTAACAATTGGAATTTTTAGGTTTCAATTCATTATTGCCTATCTGTGTGAATGCAAATGGAGCTAGAAATCAAACATGGTTAATGCTAGCTGCTTGAAATTTCACACAATCTGTTCTCTCTGGGCACTCTATGGTTTCTTACTAGTGAAAGTTTTCCAAAGCTGAGACATGCAAAAGACATTATCCAAGAGCACTTTAGGAGAAAACAGGGAAATATGCATATACTGAACTATCGCCCCCAATTATTTGGTAACATTACTAGGCAGGATTTATCTGTTAGCTTGCCTTACTAGGCTCCCCACAAGTTTGGGGATCAAATGTTTTCTATACATGTTAGGGTAAGTGTTAGTGTTAGGGTTAGGGCTATGGTTATAGCTAGTGTTAGGATTAGAGTTAGTTTTGTTCAAATTTCTTTCATACTTGCCAGAATTCATCTTTAACTAGCCTTACTATGTTCAGTTCAATGGTTCGCTGTCAGGAATGTTTTTTTTTTTTTTTTATTAAGGTTTCACTTCATTTTGACCTATATGGGTAAATGGAATTGGAGGTATAAATCAAACAAGGTTGGTGCTAGCTGCTTCAAACTTCACACACTCAATCACTTCTCTATGGGTACACTCTGGTTTGTTCCTTGTGAATGTAGCCCTAAGCTGAAGCATGCAAAGCAAGTTTATCTGAGAGCACTTTGGGAGAAAAGAAGGAAATATGAATATACTGAAATACCTCCCCCAATTATTTGGTTATATTTCTTTGATACTGTGCAGGATTCATGTGCTAGCTCATCCCACAAGGATCTCCAATTTTCGGATTTCTATGATCATAGGTTCTCAAAACAGCTTATGGTTAGGGTTAGGGATAGAATCAGATCTAGTGTTAGAGATATGGTTAAATTTGTTCAAATTTATTTGATACTGGGCAGTATTCAACTTTTCCTTACTCTTCTTATGTATGCCAGGTTTGGACCTTCTCAATTCAGTTGTTCAATGTCAGAAACAGTGTATATTTTAAGGGCTCACTTTATTTTGACCTCTATGGGTAAATGGAAATGGAGTTCAAAATCAAACAGCATTGGTGCTAGCTGTTTGAAACTTCATATACTCAATCAATTTTCTGTCATTACTCTCTGATTTTTTCCTTATGTAAGTATCCCAAAGCTGAAGCATGCAAAAACAACTTTATCCAAGAGCACTTTAGGATACAACAGGAAAATATGCATGTACCGAACTACCTCCCACAATCACTTTGTCAGATTTCTTTGATACTGCACAGGAGTCATCTGTTAGCTTGCCCCACTTGTCTCCACTTGTTTGCAACTTCTATGATGAAAGGTTCTCTAAACAGATTATGGATAGTATTAGGGCTATGGTTTGGGAAAATGTTCGAGTGAGTGTTAGTGTTAGAATTAGTTTTGGTCAAATTTCATTGATACTGAGCAGGATTCATCTTTTACCTAGCCTTACAATGTTTACAAGTTTGGGGCCTTCTTGGTTCAAGGTTTACTGTCAGGAACAGTTTGCATTTTAAGGTTTCACTTCATTTGAACCTATAAGGTTAAATAGAAATGGAGCTGCAAATCAAACAGGGTTGCTGCTAGCTGCTTGAAATTTCACACACTCAATCAGTTCTCTGTGGGCACTCTCTGGTTTCTTCCTAGTAAAGGTTTTCCAAAGCTATGGGATGCAAAAGAACATTATCCAAGAGAACTTTAGGAAAAAACAGGGGAAATAGGCATGTACCGAAACACCTCCCCCAATTATTTTGTCAGATATTTTTTGATACTGGGCAGGATTCATCTGTTACCTTTCCCTACTAGGCACCCCAAATTTGGGACTTCTATGATCAAGGGTTCTCTGAACAGCTTAGGGTTAGGGTTAGGTTTAGGGCTAAGGTTAGAAATAGTGTTAGGGTTAGAGATAATTTTGTTCAAATTTCTTTGATACCAGGCAGGATTCATCTTTTACCTAGCCTTACTATATTACCCAGGTTTGGACCTTCTTGGTTCAAGGTTCACTTTCAGGAATAGTTTGTGTTTTAAGGTTTCACTTTATCTTGACATACATGGATAATTGGAAATGGAGATGGATAACAAACAGAGTTGGTGTTAGCTGCTTGAAGCTTCAGACACTCAATCAGTTCTCTGTGGACACACTCTGCTTTGTTCCTTGTGAATGTAGCCCTACCCTGAAGCATGCAAAGCATAGGTTTAGGGTTAGGGTGATGTTTAGAGCTAGGTTTAATGTTAGAGTCAGAGTCAGGGTCAGTGTTAGTTTTAGGGTTAGGGTTAGGACTCGAATTAGGGCTTAAGTTAGGGCTAGATGTAGGGTTTGGTTTTGGATTAAGCTAAGGGTTAGGGTTAGGGCAATGTCTAGGTTTTGTTTTATGGCTAGGGCTAGTGTTAGGCCTGAATTTTGGATTAGTTTTAGATTTAGGTCTATTGTTAAAGTGAGGTTTAAGCTTAGGTTTAGGGTTAGATTTATAGTTAGGGTTAGATCTAGGGTTGGGGTTAGGGCTAGGGCTAGGTTTATAATAAGGGATAGGGTTCGAATTAGGGATATGGCAAGGACGAGACATAGAGTTGGACTTAGGACTAGGCTTAGGGTTAGGGTTAGGTTTACAGCTAAATTAGGGCTAGAAATAGGACTAGGGTTTGTGTTAGGTTTACGCCTAGGGGTAGGGCTTGTTTTAGGTTTAACATTGGGGTTAGGGTTAATTTTAGGGGAATGGGTGGTGTATAGCTAGCTTTAGGGCTAGGGTGAAGGTTAGAATTAAGATTACTGCTAGAGTTAGTGTTTGGTGTTAGGATTAAGGCTAGGTTTAGGGCTATGGTTTCTGTTATGTTTAGGGCTAGGGCTTGGGCTAGGGCTAATGTCAGGTCTAGGTTTATGGTTAGGGATAGTTTTAGGGTTAGGTTATGGTAGGTCTAGTGTAAGGGTTACATTCATGGTGAGTTTTAGGTTTAGAAATGGGGGTATTATTAGGGTTACGGTCCAGGTTAGCATTTGGTTTTGGTTAAAGTTTAGGGTTAGGGCTTGAATTAGTGTTCGGTTTAGGCTTAGGGTTAGGGTAATAAATAGGGTTAATTTTAGGTTTCAGTTAAGTTTTAGGGTAATGGATTGGTTAGGTTTAGCGATAGGGTTAGGGTTACTGTTAGGTTTAACGTTATGTTTAGTGTAATGGATAGATTTAGAGCTAGAGTTAGGGCTAGGTTATGGTTTTGGATTCAGCCTAGGATTAGGGTTAGGTTTATGGATAAGCCTGGGGTTTGGTTTAGGTAAGTGTTAGGTTTAGGGCTAGGGTTATGGTTAAGTTAGAATAAGGGTTAGTGTTTTAACTAGGCTTAGGGCTAGGGCGAGGTTAAGTTTAAGATTAGGTCTAGGGTTATTTTTATGGTTAGGGTTTGGTTTAGGGTTAGGGTTATGTCTAGAGTTTTCATTAGGTTTAGCGTTAGGTTTAGGGTAATGGATAATGTTAGAGTTAGGGTTAGTGGTTAGGGTATAGGATAGGGCTAGTGTTAGGATTAGGTTTAGTGTAAGACTTAATGTTTTAGCTACAGTTAGGGCTATGGTGATGGTTAGATGTATGGTTAGGTCTAGGTTTACATTTATGTTTAGGGTTGTGTTTAGTTTTAGGGATATGGTTATAATTAGGGCTAGGCTTAGTGTTAGGGTAATTGATAGAGTTAGGCTAATTGATAGGGTTAGAGCTAAAGTTTGGGCTAGGATTAAGGTTAGAATTAGATCTAGGGTTATGGTTATGCTTTAGGCTAGGGCTAGGTCTATGTTTAGGGTAAGGGTTTGGCTTTGAGCTAGGGTTAGGTCTAATGCAAGGGTTAGTGTTAGGTTTAGTGTTAGGGACTAGGTTTAGGGTTAGGGTTATGCTTAGGGCTAACTTTAGGCCTAGGATTAGGGCTAGGTTTTGTGTTAGGTTGAGTGCTAATGTTAGGACTATGTGTAATGTAGGAACTAGGGTTATGCTTAGGGCTAGTTTTAGGGTTAGGGTTATGGCTCGTTCTAATGTTAGGACTAGGTTTTTGGTTAGGGTAAGGTTTAGAGCTAGGTTTAGTGTTGGGTTCAGAGTCAGTTTTCAGGATTGGGTTACAGTTTAATTAGAGCCAGAATTAGGACTAGTGTTAGGTCTAGATGTAGGATAGTGTTTGGTTTAGGTTAAGGGTTATTGTTAGGGCTAGAGCTAGGTTTTTGTTTAAGTCTAGGGCTAGACTTATAATCGTATATTTAGGATTAACTTTTTGTCTAGATCTAGTGTTAGGGATAGGTATAGGTATAGGGTTACCAACAGGGCTAGTGTTAGGGTTTGGTTTAGTGTTATGGTCAGCTTTAGACCTAAGGTTACTGTTAGGGTCAGAATAAGAGTCAGGGTTAGAGTTAGAGCTAGAATGAGGGCTAGGGTTAGGACTAGTAAAACTGTTAGAGTTCAAGTTAAGCTAAGGATTAGGGTTAGCATTTGGGTTAAGGTTTGGCTTGGAGTAAGGGAAAGGGTTAGAGCTATGATATAGCTAAGGCTAGGGTTAGGGTTAGGGTTAGGGCTAGTGTTAGGGTTAAGATTAGTGTTAAAACTCGGGTTAGGGCTCAGGTTAAGGGTAGGATTTGTGTCAGGTTTAGGACTAGTGTTTTGAAAATGACTAGTGTATGAACTAGAGTTACGATTACGGCTGGTTTTAGGGTTAGGGTTTAGGCTAGGTCTCCAGTTAGGGTTAATTTAAGGTTAGGGTGATGTTTAGAGCTAGGATTAATGTTAGGGTCAGTGTCAGGGTCAGAGTTAGTTTTAGAGTTAAGATTAGGATTATGTGTAAGGTTAAGGTTTGATTTAGGTTATGGGTTAGGGTCAAGGATGTGGCTTGGTTTTTCTTTATGGCTAGGGCTAGGTGTAGAGCAAGTTTTAGGATTAGCATTAATGTTAGGGCTAGTATTAGGGTTTGGTTTAGGATTATAGCTATGGTTAAATTTAGAGTTAGGTTTATATCTAGAGTTAGGTTTAAATCTGGGATTAGGGCTAGGGCTCTAATGATAGAACTGGGGATAGGGACAGGAAAAGAGTTAGATTTAGTCATAGGGCTAGGTTTAGGTTAACAATAGGATTAAATTAGGGCTAGGATCAGTGTTAGGCTTAGTGTTAGTGTTAGGCCTATGGTTTGGGCTAGGGTTAGGTTTAGGTTTTTTGTTAGGCTTAGGTTTAGGGTTATGGTTGGGTTTAGGGTTATTGTTAGGTTTAGGGTAAATGATAGGGTTTTAGCTAGTTTTAGGTCTAGGGTAAGTGTTGACATTACGGATAAAGCTCAGGCTATGGTTTGGGTTAGGATTAAGGCTAGGTTCATGGCTAGGATTAGGTCTAGGGCTAATTTCAAGTTCAACATTGCAGTTAAATATAGTTATGGGTTAGATTTATGGGTATGTCTAGTTTAAGGATTAGGTTAAGGATTAAGTTCAGATTTAGAGTTAAGGGTATTTTTAGGGTAAGGGTTGCAATTAGTGATTTGGATAGATTAAGTTTTAAATTGAAGGCTCGAATTAGCATATGTTCAGGATTAGGGTAATGATAGGTTTAGGTATAGGTTTCTGGTTAGATTTAGGGTAATGGATAGGGTTAGCATTAGGGATAAGGTTAAGTTTAGGCCTAGGATTAGTATTAGGGTTAGGGTTAGAGTTAAGGTAATGGATAGGGTTAGATCTAGTGTTAGGACTAGGTTTATGGTTATTATTAGTGCTAGGGTTAGGGTTAAGTTTAGGTTTTGGGTTAAAGCTCAGGTTAGGGCTCGTTTTAGGGCTAGGTTTTGGGTTAAGTTAGGGTTAGGGTTAGGGTTACGGCTAATGCAAGTACTAGGGTTACAATTAGGTCTAGTTTTAGGGTTAGGGTTAGGGCTAGGTCTAGTGTTAGGTTTATGTTTAGGGTTAGGGTGATGTTTAAAGCTAGGGTTAGTTTTAGGGTCAGAGTCAGTGTCAGAATTCATATTAGGGTTCAGCTTGAAACTCAAATTAGGGCTATGGTTATGGCTAGGTGTAGGGTTAGGGTTTGATTTATGTTAAGGTTTAGAGTTGGGGCTATGGCTCTGTTTTTTAGGGCTAGGGCTAGAGTTAGGGCTAGGTTTAGAAGTAGCATTAGGATTAGTGTAAAGGCTAGTGTAAAGTTTAGGTTTAGCCTTAGCTCAGGGTTAGATTTAGAGTTAGAGTTAGAGTTAGATCTAGTTTTAGGTTTAGGGTTACGGAAAGGGCTAGGGTTAGGCCTATGTTTAGGGTTCTGGTAAGGAATAGGGTTAGAACTGGTTTTATGCCTAGGGTGAGAGTTAGACTTAGTCTTAGGGTTAGGGTTAGAGTTAGGGATAGTTCTAGGTTTATGTTTATGTTGTAAGGGTTAGGCTTTGAGCTAGGGTTCAGACTAAGTGAGGGTTAAATTTGGGTTAGGGCTAGGATTAGGGATAAGGTTACACTTAGAGATAGGTTAACGCCTAGGATTAGCTCTAGATTTTGTGTTAGGTTTAGGCCTAGGGTTAGGGATGAAGGTAATGTAAGAGCTAGGATTATGATTAGGGCTAGTTTTAGGTTTACGGTTATGGCTAGGTACAGTGTTAGGTTGAGATATTTGGTTAGGTTCAGGTGTAGAGGTAAGTTTACCCTTAAAGGCAGGGTCATTGTTCGGATTAGAGTTAGATTTAGGGTTACAACCAGAATCAGGACTAGGATTAGGTCCTGGGGTAGGGTTAGTTTTTGGTTTAGGGTAAGGATTATTGTTAGGGCTAGAACTAGATTTTTGTTTAGGTCTAGGGGTAGAGTTAAAGCTACATTTAGGATTAGGTGTAGTTCTAGAATTAATTTTAGGGTTAGGTTTAGGTATAAGTTTACCAGTAGGGCCAGTGTTAGTATTTGGTGTAGGGTGAAGGGTTATTTTAGACCTATGGTTAGTGTTAGGATCAAATAAGGGTAAGGTTTAGCGTTAGGGTTTGGGATAGGATTAGAGCTAGGATGAGGGCTAGGGTCAGGACTATTAATGGAATTAGTATTTTGGTTAGCCTAAGGATTAGGGATAGGTCTAGGGTTACCATTAGGGTTAGGGTTTCGCTTAGAGTAAGGGATAGTGTTAGAGCTAGGTTTAGGGCTAGAGTTAGGGTTAGGGTTAGGGTTAGTGCTAGGTTTAGAGATCAGATTAAGGCTTGTTTTTGTTTTAGGGCTCGGCCTATGGTGAGGTCAATGGCTAATGTAAAAACTAGGGTTACAATTAGGTTCACTTTTAGGGTAAGAGTTTGGGGTAGGACTAGTGTTATTGTTAGGATTAACGTTAGGGTAATATTTAGAGCTAGGGTTAGTGTTAGGATATGAGTCAGGGTCAGAATTAGTTTTAAGGTTAGGGTTAGGACTCGAATTAAGGCTATGGTTAGGTCTTGGGTAGTGTTAGGGTTTGGTTTCAGTTAAGGTTTAGAGTTAGGGCTATTTCTCGGTTTTGATTTACTGCTAGGATTAGGGTTAGGGCTAGTTTTATGATTAGAGTTAGGGTTAGGGCTAGTGTTAGTATTAGGTTTAGGCTTAGGTTTAGGGTTAGATTTAAAGTTAGGTTTAGATCTAGGATTAGTGCTAGGAATTAGGATAGTTCAAGGGTTAGGGCTAGGGTTAGGGTTACGGTAAGGTATAGCGTTAGAACTAGGGATAGGACTAGTGTGAGAGAGTTAGTCTTAGGGCTAAGTTTAGGGTTAGGGTTAGGGATAGGGTTAAGCTTAGGAGTAGGGCTAGGGTTAGGGTTAGATTTAGAGACAGTTCTAGGTTTATTTTTATGGTAAGAGTTAGGCTTTAAGCTAGGGTTAGGACTAAGGCAAAGGTTAGGTTTGGGTTAGGGCTAGGGTTAGGATTAGTGTTACAATTATTACTAGCGTAAGGCCTAGACTTAACTCTAGGTTTTGTGTTGGGTTTAGGTCTAGGTTTAGGGCTGTGGGTAATGTAAGAGTTAGGGTATGATTAGGGATAGGTTTAGAGTTAGGGTTATATCTAGGTCTAGTGTTAGGTTTATGTTTTCAGTTAGTGTCAGTTTTAGAGGTAGATTTACCCTTAAAGTCAGGGTCAGTGTTCGGATTAGAGTTAGAGTTAGGGTTACAGTCAGAATTAGGACTAGGATTAGATCTAGGGCTAGTGTTAGTGTTTGGGTTATGTTAAGGATTACTGTTAGGGATAGGACTATGTTTTATTAGTCTAGGGTTAGGGTTTAGGATATATTTAGGATTAGGTTTAGGTGTATAACAAGTTTTAGGTTTAGGTTTAGGTAAAAGTTTACTGGTAGGGCCAGTGTTAGCATTTGTTCTAGGGTTAGGGTTATGTTTAGACCTAGGGCTATTTTTAGGTTCAGAATAAAGTCAGGTTATCATTAGGGTTTGGTATAGGTTTACAGCTATAATGAGGGCTAGGGTCTTGACTATTAATGGGTTTAAGATTTTGGTTAGCCTAAGGATTAGGGATAGGTTTAGGGTTACCATTAGTGTTAGGCTTTCACTTAGGTTAAGGAATAGGTTTACAGCTAGGTTTAGGAGTAGAGTTATTGTTAGTGTTAGGGTTAAAGCTAGGTTTAGAGCTGTGATTAGGGCTTGCTTTTGTGTTAGAGTTTGGGCTATGGTTAGGACATGACTAATATAAGATCTAGCGTTACAACTAGGGTTAGTTTTAGGGTTAGATTAGTGTTAGGTTTAAGGTTACAGTGATATTTAGAGCTAGGGTTAGTTTTAGAATATGGGTCAAGGTCAGGTATAGGATTAGGACTTAAATTAGGGTTAAGGTTAATGTTAGGTTATGTTTTAATATTAGGAGAGTATTTAGAGCTAGATTGAGTGTTAGAATATGAGTCAGCGTCAGAGTTAGTTTTAAGGTTAGGGTTAGGACTCGAATTAAGGCTATGCTTAGGTCTAGGTGTAGTGTTAGGGTTGTGTTTAAGTTAAGGTTTAATGTTAGGGCTCTTGCTTGGCTTAGTTTTACTGCTACGGTTAGTTTTAGGGCTAGTTTTACGATTAGCATTACGGTTAAGGCTAATGTTAGTGTTAGGCTTAGTCTTAGGATTAGGGTTAGATTTAGAATTAGGGTTACATCTAGGGTTAGGGCTAGGACTAAGGATAGGGCAAGGATTAGGGCTAGGGTTAGGGCTAGGGTTAGGGTTATGGTAAGAATAGGGTTAGAACTAAAGATAAGGTTAGTGTGAGAATTATAGTTAGTCTTAGGGCTTGGGTTAGGGTTAGGTTTAGGTATAAGTTTATCTATAGAACCAGTGTTAGGGTTTACTCTAGAGTTACATCTGGGTTTAGACGTGGGGTTTGGGTTAGAGTCAGAATAAGGGTCAGGATTAGCATTTGAGTTTGGGATAGGATTAGCGCTAGAATGAGGGCTAGGGTCAGGACTATTAATATGGTTAGGATTTTGCTTAGCCTAAGGATTAGGCATAGGTCTATGGTTACCATTAAGTTTAGGGTTTCACTTAGGTAAAGGATAGGTTTACAGCTAGGGTTATGGCTATGCTTAGGGTTAGGGTTAAAGCTAGGTTTAGGGCTCAGAGTAGAGCTAGTTTTTGTGTTAGAGTTAGGGCGAGGATTAGGACAATTGATAATATAAGAACTAGGGTTACAATTAGGGTTAGTTTTAGGGTTAGAGTTAGGGTTGGTGTAATGTTAGGGTTAGTTTTAAGGTTAGGGTGATAATTAGAGCTAGTTTTATTTTTAGGATATGAGTCATGTTCAGAGTTAGGCTTAGGACTCAAAGGCTAGTTTTACTGTTAGCTTTTGGTTTAAGTTTAAGATGGTGTTTAGAGCTAGGGTGAGTTTAAGATGTTAGTCACAGTCAGGGTTAGTTTTAAGGTTACTCTTAAGACTCAAATTAAGGCTAGGGTTAGGTCTAGGTGTAGTGTTAGTGTTTGGTTTAAGTTAAGTTTTAGAGTTAGGGCAATTGTTCGGTTTTGATTTACTGCTAGGGTTAGGGTTAGGGCTATTTTTACAATTAGCATTATTTAGGGTGAGTGTTAGTGTTAGTGTTAGGCTTAAGCTTAGGGTTAAGGTTAGATTTAAGTTAGGATTTGATCTAGGGATAGGGCTAGAACTAAGGATAGGGCTAGGGTTAGGGCTAGGTTTAGGGTTATGGTAAGAGATAGGGTTAGAACTAGCAATAGGGCTAGTGTGAGAATTAGAGTTAGTCTTCGGTCTAAAGTTAGGGTTAGGGTTAGTGATAGGGCTAGAATTAGGGCTAGGATTAGGGTTAGGGTTAGTGTTCAGCTTAAGCATAGAGTTAGGGTTAGATGTAGGATTAAGTTTAGGGTAAGGGATGGTGTTATAGCTAGGTTGAGAGGTAGGGTTATGTTTAGAATTAGGGTTAGCGCTATGTTTAGGGTTAGGGTATTGATTAAGTTTAGGTTTAGGCCAATATAAGGGCTAGGGTTTGTTTACGGTTAGGCCTAGGATAAGAAGTATGGCTAATTTCAGGTCTAAAATTATGTTTAAAGACACTTTTAGATTTAGGATTTTGGCTACATCTAGTGTAAGATTTTGGTTAGGGCCAGGTTTAGGGATAGGCATATTATTAAGGTCAATGTCTGAGTTAGGGTTTGAGATAGGTTAAGGCTTAAAGTTAGGGATAGAATTAGCTATAGGGTCAGGGTTAGGATAATGTTAGGCTTAATATTAGGAATCATGTTAGGTTTAGGGAATTGGATAGGAATAGGTTTAGAGATAGGTTTAGGTTTAGGCCTATGTTTAGCATTAGGTTTAGCGTTATGGTTATTATAATGGATTGAGTTAGAGCTAGTTTTGGGGCTGGGCTTATGTTTATGATTAGGGCTAGGGTTAGTGTTAGGGTTAGGTTTAAAGCTCAGGTTAGTGCTCAGATTAGGGCATGGTTTTGTGTTAAGTTAGTGCTCGGGTTAGGGTTATGGCTAATGTAAGTACCAGGGTTACAATTAGGGCTAATTTTAGGGTTGAGATTAGGGCTAGCTTTAGTGTTAGGTTTAGATTTAGGGTTATTGTGATGTTTAGAGCTAGGGATAGTTTTAGTGTCAGAGTCAGAGTCAGGGTTTGTTTTACGGTTTGGCTTAAAACTCAAATTAGGGTTAGGGTTAGGGGTAGGTGTACGGTTAGGGTTTGGCTTACTCTAAGTGTTATAACTATGGATTGGTTTTGTTTTAGGGCTAGGTCTAGGGTTAGGGCTAGTTTTAGGATTAGTGTTAGGCTTAGGGCTAGTGTTAGGGTTAGGCTTAGGCTTCGGTTTACGGTTAGATTTAGTTAGATTTTGATCTAAAGTTAGTGCTAGGGCTATGTATAAAGCAAGGTTTAGGACTAGGTTTAGGGCTAGGTTTAGGGTTATGGTAAGGGATAGGTTTAGAACTAATGATAGGATAGTGTGAGAGTTAGAGTTAGTCTTAGGTCTAGGGTTAGGGTTAGGGATAGGGTGGACTTAGGGCCAAGTTTAGGGCTAGGATTAGTATTAGGGTTAGGATTAAGGCTAGGTTTAGGGCTAGGATAAGGACTGGGGTTTTTGTTAGGGTTAGCACTAGGATTAGGGCTAGGGCTAATGTCAGGTCTAGGGTTACACTTGAGAATAGTTTTAGGGTTATGTTTGTGGCTAGATCTAACGTAAGGGTTAGTTTAGGGTAAGGTTTTGTTTTAGAGCTAGGGCATTTATTAGGGTCAAAGTCAGGGTTAGAATTTGGTTGAGTTTAGGGTTTAGGGTTAGGGCTTGAATTAGCATTAGGGTAGAGTTAGGGTAATGATAAGGATTTTTTAGGGTTCAGGATAGGTTTAGGGTAATTGATAGGTTTAGGGTTAGCAATAGAATTAGTGTTAGGCCTAGGGTTAGCATTCTGGTACAGACAATGATTAGGATAATGAATAGGGCTAGAGGTAAGCTTAGGGCTAGGGTTATGGTTAGGAATAGGTGTTGAGTTAGGGTTAGGGTTAGGGTTAGAACTAGTGTTAATGTTAGTGTTATGTTTACCATAAGGGTTATGTTTTGAGCTAGGTTTAGGCCAATGGTGAGGGTTAGGTCTAGAATTAGGTCTAGGAATAAGATTACAGTACAGTTAAGGTTGGAATTAGGATTAGGGCTAGTGTCATGCTTAGGAGTAGGGTTAGGGTTAGAGTAATGGATATGGCTAGAGGTAGGTACAGGGTTATGGTTAGTGTTAGAGTGAAGTTTAGGTTTAGGGTTAGGGCTATGGTTATGTTTAGGTTTATGGAAAAAGTTAGGGTTTGAGCTAGAGTAAGGTCTATGTCAAGTGTGAGGTTTAGGGTTAGGTCTAGGGTTAGTTTTCTGGTTAGGTTTAGAGTTATGGTTAGGCCTAGGGTTATCAATAGGTTTAGGGTTAGGTTTAGGGTAATGGGTATGTTTCGAGCTAGGCTTAGGGCTAGAGTTAAGTTTAGGATTAGGGCTAGTGTTAGCGGTATATTTAGGGATAGGTGTAGGTTTATATTTATGGTAAGAGTTAGGCTTTGAGCTAGGGTTAGGACTAATTGAGTATTAGATTATTGTTTGGGTTAGGGTTACACTTAGGGCTAGGTTTAGGCCTAGGATTAGCTCAAGGTTTTGTGTTAGGTTTAGGCCTAGGGTTAGGGCTGTGGGTTATGCAAGAGCTAGGGTAATGATTATGGCTAGATTTGGGGTTGGAGTTATGGTTATGTCTAGTTCTAGTGTTAGGTTTAGATATTCGGTTAGGGTCAGGTTTAGAGGTAGGTTTACTGTTAAAGGCAGGGTCAGTGTTTTGGTTAGAGTTAGAGTTAGGGTTACAGCCAGAATTAGGACTATGTTTAGGTCTAGGTGTATGGTTAGTGTTTTTGTTAGGTTAAGGTTTATTGTAAGGGCTTCACTTAGGATTTTGTTCAGATCTAGGGCTAGAATTAAGGCTAGATGTAGGATTAGGTTTAGGTCTATGGCTATTTTTGGGTTTTGTCTAGGGTTAGGGTCAGGTTTAGGCCTAGGATTAATGTTAGGGTCATAATAAGGGTCAGGGTTAGAATTAGGGTTTGAGCTAGAGTGACGGCTAGGTTTAGGACTATTAATAGTTTGAGTTTTGGTTGGTCTAAGGATTAGGGATAGGTCTAGGGTTACCATTAGGGTTTCACTTACAATACGAGATAGGCTTAGAGCTAGGTTTAGGGCTAGAGTTAGGATTAAGGTTATGGTTACATCTAGGTTTAGGTCTTGGATTAGGGCTAGATTTTGTGTTAGGGTTAGGACTAGAGTTAGAGCAATGGCTAATATAAGAACTAGGGTTACAATTAGAATTAGGGCTAGGGGTAGGTCTAGTGTTATGGTTAGGTTTAATGTTAAGGTGATATTTATAGCTAGGGATAGTGTTAGAATATGAATCAGGGACACTGTTAGTTTTAGGTTTAGGACTCAAATAAGGGCTAGGATTATGGTTGGAGTTTGGTTTAAGTTGAGGGCAGTGTTTAAAGCTGGGGTGACTATTAAGATCTGGGTTGGGTCAGGGTTAGTTTTAAGGTTAGGTTTAGAACTCGAACTAAGGCTAGGGTAACTGTTAGGGTTCTGTTTAAGTTTAGGGTGGTGTCTAGAGCTAGGGTGAGTGTTAGGATATGAGTCAGGTTCAGGGTTAGTTTAAGTTTAGGATTATGACTCAAATTAGGGCTAGAGTTAGGTCTAGTTTTGTGTTAGGGTTTAGATTAATTGAAGGTTTAAAGTTAGGGATATTGCTCAATTTTGTTTTAGTCTTTAGCTTAGGGTTAGGGCTAGGTATAAATTTAGTATTAGGGATAGGTGTAATGTTAGTGTTAGGCTTATGCTTAGGCTTAGGTTAGGATTTGGATTAAGGGTGACATCTAGGGTTAAAGTTAGATTTAGGGTAATGGATAGGGTTAGGTTTTAGGGTTCAGTGTAGGTTTAGGGTAATGGAGAGATTTAAGGTTTTTGATAGGGTTAGGGTTAGGCCTATTATTAGCATTAGTAGTAAGGTTATCATACAGACAATGTATAGGGTTAGAGCTAGGGTTATGGTTAGGATTAGGGCTAGAGTTAAGGTTAGAGTTTGGATTAGGGCTAGTAACCCTAGCTTAGAGTAGGGTTATAATTAGGTTTTGGTTAAATTTAAGGTTTTGAGTTAGGGTTAGTTCCTGGGTGAGGGTTAGGTTTAGTGTTAGGTCTAGGGTTAGGATTATAGTAATGGTTAGGTTTAGATTTAGGGTTAGGGCTAGGGTTTTCTTTAGAGTTAGGTTTAGGTTTAGGGTAATAGATTGGATTAGATGTAAGGTTAGCATTAGTGTTAAGTTTAGTTTTAGGGCTAGGTTTGCTATTGGGTTTAGCATAAGGGTTAGAGTTTGAGTTTGGGTGAGGGTTATGGCAAAGCTTAGGTTTAGGTTTACGTCTACAGTTAGGTTTATGATTTGGGGTAGAGTTTGGCTAGGGTTAGTACTAGGGTTAACCTTAAGGTCAGGGTTAGAGTTAGGGTAATTGTTAGGGTTTGGGCTAGGGTTAAGTTTAGGATTAGTACTAGGTTTTGGGTTATTTTTAGTGATAGAGCTAGGGTTTTGTTTAGGCTAACGTTTAGGCTTTGAGCTAGGGTTAGGACTAAGGTGAGGTTTAGGGTTAGGATAGGTCTAGGGTTAGGGTTAGGGTTATGCTTAAGGTAGCTTTAGGCCTCTGATTAGGAATAGGTTTTGTATTAGGTTTAGGACTAAGGTTAGTGTAATGGGTAATGTAAGATCTAGGGTTCCAATTGCGGTAGTTTTAGCGATAGGGTTACGGTTAGGTCTAGAGTTTGGTTTATATTTTGGTTTAGGGTCAGGTTTAGAGGTCGCTTTACCCTTAAAGGCAGGATCAGTGTTCAGATTAGAGTTAGAGTTAGGGTTACAACCATAATTAGGACTAGGATTATTCCTGGGGTAAGGTTAGTGTTTGGGTTAGGATAAGGATTAATGTTAGGGCTAGGACTAGGTTTTTGTTTATGTCTAGGGGTAGAGTTAAAGCTAGATTTAGGATTAGGTTTAGGTCTAGAACTAATTTTAGGGTTAGGTTTAGGTATAAGTTTACCAGTAAGGCCAGTGTTAGGATTTGGTCTAGGGTGAATGTCAGGCTTAGACCTATAATTAGTGTTAGGGTCAGAATAAGGGTGAGAGTTAGGATTAGGTTTTGGGCTAGGATTAGGACTAGTAATAGGGTTTGTGTTTGGCTTAGGCCGAGGATTAGGTTTAGGACTAGGGTTAGCATTATGGATATGGTTTGGCTTAGGGTAAGTGATAGGGCTAGAGCTAGGTTTAGGGCTAGTGTTAGGGTTAGGTTTAGGGCTAGGGTTAGGGTTAAGTTTAGATTTAAATCTAGTGTTAGGGCTCTGATTAGGGCTATTTTTTTGTTAGGGCTAGAGCTAGGGTTAGGACTATGACTAATATAAGAATCAGGGTTATGATTAAGGTTAGTTTTAGGGTTAGGGATTGCGATAGGTCTAGTTTTAGCATTAGCTTTAGGGTTAGGATGATATTTAGAGCCAGGGTTAGTGTTTGGATATGAGTCTGGGTCAGGGTGAGATTTTGTCCTAAGACTCAAATTTGAGCTAGTGTTATGGCTAGTTGTAGGGTAAGGGTTTGATTTAGGTTAAGGTTTAAGGTTAGAGCAATGGCTCAGTTTTGTTTTAGGGCTAGGGCTAAAGTTAGAACTAGTTGTAGGATTAGCAATAGTGTTCATCTAGTGGTATGGTGAAGTTTAGGCTTAAGGTCAGAGTTAGATTTAGAGTTATGGTTAGATCTAGGGTTAGGGCTATGCCTGGAATTAGGGCTAAGTTTAGGGCAAATGGTAGCGTTAGAAATAGAAATAGGGCTAGGTTGAGAGTTAGATTCAGTCTTAGGGCTAGGGTTAGGAGTTCACTTAGGTTTAGTGCTAAATTAGGGCTAGGATTAGCACTATGTTTAGTGTAGGGTTAGGTCTATGACTAGGGCTATGGTTAGGGTTTATGTTAGTGTTTAGGGTTAGTTTTATGGGAAGGAATGGGTTTATAGCTAGGTTCAGGGCTAGGGCTAGCATTGAAATTAGGGCTAGGGCTTGGGTGAAGGTTCGGGTTAGGATTAACGCTAGGTTTAGGGCTATGATGAGGGCTAGGGTTTGTGTTAAGGTTAGGCCTATATTAGGGCTAGGGATAATATTAGGTCTAGGGTTATTATGGTTATGAATAATTTCAGGTTTATATTTGTGGCTAGATATAGTGTAAGGATTAGTTTTAGGGATAGGTTTACTTTTAGAACTAGGGTATTGTTATGGTCAGGTTAAGGGTTAGGGTTTGTTTAGGTTAAGGTTTAGTGTTAGGGCTCAAATTAGCATTAGGGTTAGGTTTATGGTTAGGGTAATGGATATGGCTAGGTTTAGGGTTCAGATTAGGTTTTGAATAATGGATAGGTCTAGGGTTATAGATATGGTGAGGGTTATCCTAGGATTAGCATTAGGGTTAGGGTTAGGGTTAAGGTAATGGATAGGATTAGATGTAGGTTTAGGGTTATAATTATGGTTAGGATTAAGGCTAGGTTTAGGATTAATTTTAGGTTTAGAGTTAGGGTTAAAGCTAATGTTAGGGCTCAGATTACGGCAAAGATTTAGGTTAGGTTAAGCTAGGGTCTGGGCTATGGCTAATGTAAGATCTAGGATTATGATTTAGGTTCAATTTAGGGTTAATGTTTAGTCTAGATCTAGTGTTAGCATTATTTTTAGGGTTAGTGTGATATTTATAGCTACGGTTATTGTTAGGATATAAGTCAGTGTCGGGGTTAGTTTTAGGCCTACTACTCAAATTAGAGTAAGAAGGTTGTAGCTAGATGTAGGGTTATTGTTTAGCTTATGGTGAAGGGTTAATTAAATGGCTCTGTTTTGTTTTAGGGCTAAGGCTAGAGATAGGGCTATTTTTAGGATTAGCAATAGTGTTAGGTCTAGTGGTAGGGTGAGGTTCAGGCTTAGGTTTAGGGTTAGATTTAGAGTTATGGTTAGGTCTAGGGATTGGTCTAGGGCTAGGATTGGGGCTAGGTTAGGACCTGTGTTAGGTTTATGGTAACTGATAGGGTTAAAACTAGAAATAGGGCTAGGGTGAGTGTTAGACTTAGTTTAGGTCTAGAATTAGGGGTACATTTAGGGCTAGGATTAGCGCTATGGTTAGGGTTAGGGTTAGGCCTATGGTTAAAGCTAGAGTTCGGGTTAGTGTTAGGGTAAGTGTTAGGGTTAGAGTTGGGGAAAGGATGAGCTTATAGCTAAGTTCAGGTCTAATGAGAGGGTTAAAATCAGGGGTAGTGCTAGGGTTAGGGTTCAGGTTATGATTAAGGCTAGGATGAGGGCTAGGGTTTGTATTATGTTTAGGACTTGTATTAAGGCTAGGGCTAATGTCAGCTCCAGGTATATGGTTAGGGTTAGTTTTTGGGTTAAGTTGTGGCTAGGTCTAGTGTAAGGGTTAGGTTTAGGATAAAGGTCAGGTTTAGAGCTAGGTGTATTATTAGGGTCAGTGTCCAGGCAGAGTTTGGTTTAGGTTAATGTTTATGGTTAAGGCTTGATTTAATGTTAACTTTAGGGCTAGGGTGAGGGTAATGGATAGAGTTAGGTTTAGAGTTCAAGTTATTTTAGAGTAATGAAGAAGTTTAGTGTTAGGAATAGGGTTAGTGTTAGGCCTAGGGTTAGCATTTAATTTAGGCTTATCTTTAGGGTATTTGATAAGGTTAGAGCTAAGGTTAGGGATAGGGTTAAGGTTAAAATTAGGGCTAGTATAGGGTTAGGCCTAGGGTTAATGTTAGGGTTAGGTTTAGGGTAAGTGTTACCATTAGAGCTTGGGTTAGGGCTAGGGAAAGGGTTAGGCATAGGGTTAGGGCTAGGGTTACAGTTAGGATTACAATTAGGGCTAGGTTTAGGGCTAGCATAATGGCTAGATATTGTGGGAGTTTTATGACTAGCATTAGGGCTATGGGTAATGTAAGAGCTAGGATTATGTTTGTGACTAGTTTTAGGGTTAAGGTTATGGAAAAGTCTAGGGTTAGGGTTCATTTTTGGGTTAAGATAAGGACTAGAGCTAGGGTTTGGGTTATGGTAAAGATCATTGTTTGGGTTACAGTTAGGTTTAGGGTTAAGACCAGCGTTAAAATTAGCATTTTGTCTAGGGATAGAGTTAGTCTTTGTATTAGTTTAAGGGTTATTGTTAGGGGTAATGCTAGGTTTTTGTTCAGAGCTGGGGCTAGATTTATGACTCTATTAAGGATTAGGTTTGATCCAGTTCTAGTGTTATGGTTAGGTTTAGGTATAGTTTTACTGGTAGGGGTACTCTTGGGTTCCATTTAGGGTTTTGGGGTCAGGTTTTGACCTAGGGTTAGTGTTAGGGTGAAAAAAAGGGTCAGGGTAAGGGTTTGGGATTGGGTTAGAGTTGGAACTAGAATGAGGGCTAGGGTTAGGACTAGTAATAGTGTTAGGATTTGGGGTAGGCTAAGAATTAGGGTTAGGACTAGGGTATCATTAGGTTGAGGCTTTGGCTTAGGGTAACATTAGGGTTAGGTTTAGGGTTAGGACTAGTGTAACATTAGGTTGTGGGTGTGGCTTAGGGTAAGGGATATTTTTAGAGGTAGGTTTAGGGTTTGTGTTAGGGTTAGGTTTAGGGGTATGGTTAAGGTTAGGGTTAGGGTTTCAACTAGGATTAAGGCTTGGATTAGGGCTAGAATTTGTGTTAGCATTAGGACTATGGACTACTTTCCAATTAGAGCTAGATTTAGGGTTAGCATTAGGTTGATGTTTAGAGCTAGGGTTAGTGTTAGGGTCCAAGTCAAGACAGGATTATTTCTATGGTTAGGTATAGGGCTCAAATTAAAGCTAGGTTTAGGTCTAGGTGTAGGATTAGGTTTTGGTTTAGGTGAAAGTTTAGGGTTATGGTTATGGCTCGGTTTGTTCTAGGGCTAGGATAGGGTTAGGGCTATTTTTCCAATTAGTATTTGGGTTAGGGCTAGTGTTAGGGTGAGGTTTACACTTAATGTTAGAGATAGATCCATGTTCTGGGCTAGGGTGAAGGTTAGGGCTAGGATTGGGGCTAGGGATAGGGCTAAGTTTTGGTTTATGGTAAGAGATAGGTTTAGAAATAGGACTAGGGTGAGGGTGAGAATGAGACTTAGTCTTAGGACTAGGGCTAGGGTCAGGTTTAGGGTTAGGCTAAATTAGGGCTAGGCTTAGCGCTAGGGTTATTGTTAGGTTTAGGCCTAAGTTTAGGGCTAGTATTAGGGCTAGCGCTAGGGTTAGGGTAAGGTATGATGTTACAGCTAAGTTTAGGGTTAGGACAAGGAATAAAATTAAGGTTAGGGCTAGGGTTAATTTAGGATTAGAATTAAGGCTAGGCTTAGAGCTAGGATTAGAGCTAGGATTTGTGTTAGGTTTAGGACTAGGGCTAATGACAGGTCTAGGGTTATCGTTAGGAATAGTTTTACAGTTAGGTATATGGCTAGGTCTATTGTAAGGGTGAGGGTGAGGGTTGGGGTCAGGTTTACAGATAGCGTATTATTAGGGTCAGAGTCAGAGTGAGGGTATGGTTTAGGTTCATGTTTAGGGTTAGGGCTCAAATTAGCATTAGGGTTCAGGTTAGCATAATAGTTATGGTTAGGTTTAGGTTTCAGGTTAGTTTTAGGGTGATGGATAGGGTTAGGGTTAGTAATAGAGTTAGGGTTAGGACTAGGGATAGAATTAGGTTAGGGTTATTGTTAGGTTAATAGATAGGATTAGAGCTGCAGTTAGGGCTAGGGTTAATGTTAGGTTAGGGTTATGATTAGGGTTAGACCTTGGGTTAGAATTTCATTAGGGTTATGGTTAGGGTAATGGATAGTATTCAAGCTAGGGTTAGGGCTAGGGTTATGGTTAA